>NW_027213761.1:0-5000 GCF_042767895.1 Penaeus vannamei | reverse complement strand
CTCTCTCTATATATATATATATATATATATATATATATATATATATATATATATATATATATATATATATATATATATATATATATAAGGAAGAAAGAAAGAGAGAGAAAGAGAGAGAAAGAGAGAGAGAGAGACAGAGAGAGACAGAGACAGAGAGAAGGAAAGAGAGAGAGAGAAAAAAAAAATACTCCAAGGAACTGCCCGGTTGTGGGGCGAGGAAAGGAAGGAGGAGGTCTGGCTGGCTTATAGACCTCTGTCTTTTTATCTCTCTCTCCCTCTGGTCCTCTTTCATGTGATTGTAACACTTCTGAGAACTGTGACACTGCTAAAATAATAACAACAAAAATAATAATAATAATAATAATAATAATAATAATAATAATAATAATAATAATAATAATGATAATAAATAAAGCAGAAAAAGAAAAACAAAAAAGAAAAAAGAAAAAGGAAAAAGAAAAAACGGAAAATTAAAAAAAAAAAAAGGAAAAGAAAGGAAAAAAAATCCCGGTAAGAGATGTTTTCCATTCGACGATCCACGAATTTCCCGGCGAATCACGAGCTGTTTATAATTATCTACTACGTATTCGGATAATTCTGGTTAGCATTTGGTTTGATCTAGAGGAGGGAGATTTCAAGGTTCTGTCATTGTTCTACGGCTCAGGGTCACCTTCTTCGCTCCAGGGGGAATGGGGGGTGGAGGGGGGGGCTGTTGACAGAGAGACGGGGGTGGGCATACAACTGTCTCTCTCTCACCACTCGGCCTCCTGAGCCAGTTCCCCCCCCCCCTCTTTATCTTGGGTTATCTGCACCGCCCTCTGTCCAGGTCTACCTAAATCCACTTACATACATATGCATACACGCTGAAAGCTTTAAAAGCCTGTGGATATGCTTATCAGATGGGGCATACGCGTCCGTAAAGAAGAGAATGCACACACGCACGAACTTAAACCACAATACCACCCCCCCCCCAACACTCATATTTCTATACACGCTACCTAATAAGGCCAACTTGACGGCGCATTCTCGTCTCTCCAGAGAAATAGGTCAATTTGTCAGCCCCGAACTTCGCTGGCTTTAATGAAGAAGAGGCGGGCCACCAAAACCACACACAAAAAGAGCCTGAGGAGGAGCACGGGGCAGCGTGGCGAAGGGCATTTGATTACTCCTCTCCAGCGGTAGGCTCCCGTGCCCTTGAATCGACTCTCCAATAGACAACTCCATTTCTTCGCCCTTGAGGAGTTTGAGGAAAGAGACTGCGGCGTTTTGGGTCCGAATAGGGGAGGGGGTGGGGAAGGGGGTGTGACCCTATGGGTGGAAATGGGAGGGGGTGTGATCCTATGGGGAAAAATGGGAGGTGTGATCCTATGGGGGAAAATGGGAGGGGGTGTGATCCTTAGGGGGTAAAATTGGAGGGGGTGTGACCCTATGGGTGGAAATGGGAGGGGTGTGATCCTATGGAAGGAAATGGGAGAGGCAGGCTTGTGACACGTGCGTTGCCTCTTTAGGTACGAAATCATGGTGAGCGGGCACGGGCGAAGGGAGAGCGGGGCCAGAAGGCGTGAAGGAGTGATCGTGTGTGAAGGCTCCGGGAGCTGACGGGCCACATGCAGGCGGAGAGAGAGAGACAGAGAGATAGGTGGATAAACAGACAGACAGAGAGAGAGAGAGAGAGAGAGAGAGAGAGAGAGAGAGACAGACAGACAGACAAATAGACAGACGGACAAATAGCCAGAGAGAGGGAATGTGTGTGTGAGTGAGTGAGTGAGAGAGAGAGAGAGAGAGAGAGTGAGAGAGAGAGAGAGAGAGAGAGAGAGAGAGAGAGAGAGAGAGAGAGAGAGAGTGAGAGAGAGAGAGAGAGAGAAAGAGAGAGAGAGACAGACAGAGAGGGAGAGAGAGAGAGAGAGAGAGAAAGAGAGAGAGAGAGAGAGAGAGAGAGAGAGAGAGAGAGAGAGAAAGAGAGAGAGAGAGAGAAGGGGACAGGCGAAAGAAGCAGCAACGCACAGTGCGCAGAGGGAAGTAGCAGCGGGTGCCACACGCCTCGTAAGTGCGCATAGAACGCCAACAGAAAGCCCATCAGCGTCTTCGATCAGGCTATAAGCAAGGCTACTACAGTCCTTTTAACATTTATGTATACAGTTTGCGACGACCCTTCGGCTATACTGACGGGGCGACTGACAGCAGTTTCGGAACATTAAAGGAGGAGGTTGATGGCGTCTCACAAGCTCTTGCTACTGGTGGAAGAAGTAGGAGGTGGAGGAGGAGGAGGAGGAGGAGAGTAGACAGGAAAGGGGACAGTAAAGCATGTAGAAATAAGGATAAATGAATAAGCACAGCCTCAAAGTTCGAGTGTAAGATGACCACGGAGAGACGTAGGAATAGGAGGTGGAGGAGGAGAGAGTAGACAGGAAAGGGGACAGTAAAACATGTAGAAATAAGGATAAATGAATAAGCACAGCCTCAAGGTCCGAGTGTAAGATGACCACGGAGAGACGTAGGAATAGGAGGTGGAGGAGGAGGAGAGTAGACAGGAAAGGGGACAGTAAAGCATGTAGAAATAAGGATAAATGAATAAGCACAGCCTCAAAGTCCGAGTGTAAGATGACCACGGAGAGACGTAGGAATAGGAGGTGGAGGAGGAGAGAGCAGACAGGAAAGGGGACAGTAAAGCATGTAGAAATAAGGATAAATGAATAAGCACAGCCTCAAGGTCCGAGTGTAAGATGACCACGGAAAGACGTAGGAATAGGAGGAGGAGGAGGAGGAGGAGAGTAGACAGGAAAGGGGACAGTAAAACATGTAGAAATAAGGATAAATGAATAAGCACAGCCTCAAGGTCCGAGTGTAAGATGACCACGGAGAGACGTAGGAATAGGAGGTGGAGGAGGAGGAGAGTAGACAGGAAAGGGGACAGTAAAGCATGTAGAAATAAGGATAAATGAATAAGCACAGCCTCAAAGTCCGAGTGTAAGATGACCACGGAGAGACGTAGGAATAGGAGGTGGAGGAGAAGAGAATAGACAGGGAAACGGAGGATAGTAAAGCATGAAGGGATGATAAAGAATGAGGTGCAAAGCGTAAATGAATTAGCACAGTCTTGAAGTCCGAGGATAAGATGGCCACGGAGAGATCTTGAGGGTGAGACGTGTAAAGATAACTCACTAGGATATAGGGAAAACGAAACAGAATGGCGAGAATAGAGATCAAAAGAACTCGAACAAAAGAGATGAAAGGAAGAGAGAGAGAGGGAGCCAAAGATAATGAGGGGGGAAAGATAAAATGAAGAAAAAATAACAGACTGAAAGCGAGGTAAAAGGTAAGGGAGCGAATGAGGAAAGGAAGAACATGAGACAAGAAGAAGAAAACGAAGACGAAACGTGAGGAGAGACCCACCAAGGTTATCGGGGAGTGTGAGGAACAATGAGTGAGAATATTTAAACGCTAAAACCGAAAACTCATAGTCAAGGACCTCTCATTCCTCCCCCCCCCCTCTCCTCCTCTACTCCCCTCCCCCTCTCCCCCTCTACTCCCCTCCCCCCTCTCCTCCTCTCCTCCCCCTTCCCTCTCCTCCTCTCCTCCCCTCCTCCATATATAATTACGAGACTAGTGAGTCTTTTAAAGATAATAAAAGAGATAAGATAAAAAAGAAAACATAAAAAGTACGTAAATTAAAATCGAATGGAAGTATAATACAGTTTTCCGGGAAAATGAAGAGCTTATCTAAAAAAAAAAAAAATAATAAATACCATCTTCTCCATAAAGATGACGGGGGTGTGAGGGAGAAATGAGAACCTAAGATGGAAGAATAAGAGAGGGAGAGAACAAAGAGGTGAAAGAGGGAGAGAGAGGAGGTAGGAGTAAGGAGAGAAAATAAAACAAGTCGCAGAGGAAGAAGCGAAAGGCAACAAAAGAGGGGAGTGGATAAGGAGAGCAGAGGAAGAGGGCATAAAGAAAGGCAAGAACGTATACGCTAAAGAACCTGCGAGAGAAAGAGGAGACAGAAAAAGAGTGAGTAAAAGTGAGAGAGAATGAGTTAGAGAGTGAGAGAGTGCGAAGGGGAGATAGAAGGGGTGAGAGAGAGAGAGAGAGAGATAGAGGGAGAGCGAGAGAGAGAGAGAGAGAGAGAGAGAGAGAGAGAGAGAGAGAGAGAGAGAGAGAGAGAGAGAGAGAGAGAGAGAGAGAGAGAGAGAGAGAGAGAGAGAGAGAGAGAGAGAGAGAGAGGTAGAGAGAGAGCACATACAGAAGTGTGAGAAAGTGCGCCCCCTCACCCCCTCCCTCCTTCCCTCCCTCCTGTGACCTAACTGTCTCCACGTGCTCTGAGTGTTAAGCAAGAAACGGCGGGTGAAAGAGAAGAGACAAGAATTGGTCTGTAGAGAATAAAGGGAGAGGAACACGAAAGAAACACAGCGGAAAGGGAAACATATGATGATTGCAAAGAGAGCAAGAAAACTGGAGAAAAAAAAAAAAGTAGGAAAGATTTACCAGAAAGACGGAGAAACATGGGATTGGAAAATGATAAACATGGTGGACAGAGAAACAAAGGAGAACAGGAGAACACTAAAAGGACGATGACGAAGCGATGTGTAGAACAGGACAAAATGAACTATAATGATCTGAACAAAACGTTTAAAAAGGTTGTTCTTTCCCTTATTTAGTTGGAACCACAGCTTGAAGGAACCGATGCAGGGCTGAGGATGCCACTGCAGCTAAACCGCTTCCAGGGTTAGATCCCCGATGTGTATATATGTGTATTTGTGTGTGTGTGTGTGTGTGTGTGTGTGTGTGTGTGTGTGTGTGTTTGTGTGTGTGTGTGTGTGTGTGTGTGTGTGTGTGTGTGTGTGTGTGTGTGTGTGTGTGTGTGTGTGTGTGTGTGTGTGTGTGTGTGTGTGTATATATGTATATATGTATATATATGTATATATATATATATATATATATATATATATATATATATATATATATTCTTATATATATATATATATATATATATATATATATAT
>NW_027213759.1:17500-22500 GCF_042767895.1 Penaeus vannamei | reverse complement strand
AGACACAGACAGAGACAGAGAGAGAGAGTGTAAAAGATACACACAAACACGCACGTACACACCTGCAGAATGCCCGCCCGCCCCGCCCGCCCGCGCCCTCTCGCCGCCCATAACGAGCGCGGCCCATCTCGCATGCAAGGGGTCTAGGTCCCCGCCAGGAGGAGAGGCTGGTCGTAGTGCACGCGGCTGACGGCGACGCTGCTCATTAAGCGACCAATTAGTGCGATAAGCGAGCGGGGGAAGATGGAGTCTGGCGGTGTGTGGGTAGGGGGTGGGTGGGGTGGGTGGGTATGGGTGGGGGGGGGTGAGGGGGGGGGTTGGAGGGAGGGTGATGGTTGGAGGGAGGGGGGTGGAGGGGAGAGAGGGAGGGGAGAAGGGAGAGGGGAGAGATGGAGGGGGGGAGGGGGAGGTGGGATGGGAGGGAGGAGGGGGTAGAAGGGAGGGTGAGAATATAGCGGTAGGGGGAGGATGGGAGTGAGGGTGGGGTCGGGAACGGAAGTCGGTAGGGGGAGAGGCATAACGTAGAGGGGAGGGGAGGGGAAGGACGGGGGGAACGAGGCCGGGGAAGGGGGAGGGAAGGAGGCCGGGGAAGGAGAGGAAGGAGGGGGGAGGACGAGGAACGAAGAACGAGGCCGGGGAAGGGGGAGGGAAGGACGGGACGGGGAAGGGGAAGGAGGGGGGAAGTGGAGGGGAAGAGGTCAGGTCTTTAATATTCACATTCGAGTAACACTTAGATCATCCTCGAAGCTGTCAACCAGGGTCATCGGCACGGGAGATGTGTGGCGACGCTGCGAGATACATACGGGATGCGAGAAGCCCCTTGGGAGATGGGCAGAGAGTACCCCCCACCCCCCACCCCACCCCCACCCCACCCCACCACTGTCTTCCTTCCCCTTCCCTTGTGTTTTTTTTTCTGTACTCTCTCCCCCTTCTTTTCTTTTTCCCTCCTTCACCCCTTCATTCTTTTTTCTTTCATATTCCTCTACTTTTCTTTTCGCTCCTTCTCCCTTTCCTTCTTTTTTTCTCTCTCTTTTCGCCCTCCTCTTCTTTTCCCTCCTCCTCTCCCTTCTTTTTCTTTCCTCTTCCTCTACTTTTCTTTTCCCTCCACCTACCTTCCCTTCTTTTTCTCTCCTCTCCTCCTCCTCTTCTTTTCACTCACCCCCCCCCCCCACTCTCCATAACCCTCCTCCCTTCCTTCCCTCCTTCTCTCCTCCCTCCTCCCATCCCTTGTTTTTCTCTCCTCTCTTCCTCCTCCTTCTTTTCCCTCCTTCTCCCCTCGCTTCTCCTTTTCCCTCCTTCCCTTCTTTCCCCTCTTCTCTCCCTCCCCTACTCTTCCCTCCTTTACCTCTTACTTCCCTTTCCCCTCCTCCTCTACCTTCCCTTCTTCATACGTCCCCCTCTTGCTCTTTGCCCTTTTCTCCTTCCCTCTTTTGCTTTTCTCTTCTCTTCCCCTCTTTTACTTCATCTTCTCTTCCTTTCTTCTTCGCCTCTCCTTCCCCTCTTTCTCCTTTCTCTTCTCGTCCTGTCTTTCCTTCCCCCTTTCTTTCCCTCCTCTTCCCTTACTTCCCGCACCCTCCTCTCCCTATTCCTTCCTCTTTTTTCCTTCCTCTCCCTCCTTTCGCTCTTTTCTTCCTTCTCTTTCTCTCCTCCTCACCCCTTTTTTTACCCCTTCCCTCATTTCCCCCTTCTTTTCCTGTCCCCAATTCCCCCCCTCCTCTTACCTGCTTTCCCCCCACTCACTTCTCTCTCTTGTCTCTCTATTCCATCCCCCCTTCTATTCCCTTCTTCCTTCCTTCTTCTCCTTTTCCCCTCACCTCCATCCCTCCCCTCCTCCCCCTCATCCCCCTCCCCCACCTCCCTCGCCCACCACCACCTGTTCGACGTCGCCAGACTTCCCCCTCACCCCTTCCCCTTCTTTTTCCCCTCACCTCTCCACCCTACCTTTCCCCCTTCGACCCTTCTTCACTTCCTTCCCACTCACTCCTCTCTTCACCTTCTCTTTATCTCTTCCCCCGCCTCTCCCTCCTCCCATTTCCGTTCTCTTTCTACTTCGCTCCTTCCTCCCTTCACCCTTCCCCCTCATCACCCCCTCCCTTACGACGTCGCCAGTCCTTCCCCTCCCCTTACCCTGCCTCCCCTCCCCTACATCCTCCCCCCCTTCTCTCTTCCACCTCCTCGCCCCCTCCCCCCAACCTTGACGTCGCCAGTCCTCCCCCTTCCCTCCCGCCTCCTCACTCCTTCCCCTGCCCCCATCCCCCTGCTCGACGTCGCCAATTCTCCTTTACCTCCCTCACCCCCACCTTCCTTCCCCCTCCCCCTCTTCCTCCCTCCCCCAACTCAGCCGTCGCCAGCTCACCTCCCATGTCCTTCCCCCTTCTCTGCCCCCACCTCCTCACTCTTCCATCTCCTCACCCCTTCCCCCACTCCTGCTCTCGCCTTCCCCACCACCCCCCACCTTCTTCCCCTTCCCCGTTCCTCCCCCACCCCTTTACTCCGCCCGACGGCGCCAGTCCCCTCCTCCCCCACCTCCTTTCCTCCACCCCCATCTCCTCACTTCACCTTCCCCCCTCACCCCATCTTCCCCTTTTCCTCCATCCCTCCCCACTGCCGTCGCCAGCCAGTTCTCTTCCCCCCCCTCCCGATATATCATGAGAGTCCAGCCCGACCGTCGTGTCCTCAGGATTTATGGAGCAGAGCCCCACTTATCGGCGCGGGAGACTCGACCAATGATAAATCAGCGCTTAACGAGGGCGGACTTTTGATTGGCCAGGAGAGAGAGGGGGGCGGGGACTGTGAGGAGAGGGAGGGAGGGAGGGGATGTAGAAAAGCGAAGGAACAAAAATGGAAGAGAAATGGAGTTTGGGAGGAAGGAGGAGATAGAGAGATAACGGAGAAGGTGGAGAAAGACGGAAGGAGATAGGAAGGGAAAAGAGGCACAGAGAGAGAGATAGCGGAGAAGGTGGAGAAAGGCGGAAGGAGATAGGAAGGGAGAGAGAGAGAGAGAGAGAGAGAGAGAAAGAGAGAGAGAGAGAGAGAGAGAGAGAGAGAGAGAGAGAGAGAGAGAGCGAGAGAGAGTCAGACAGACAGAGAAAAAGAAAGAAAGAACAAAAGCGAATGAAAGAAAGAATAAAAGATAAAGAAAGAGAGGAAGACAACTACATATAAGGAGACGGAGACACCACGAGACAGATCGTGTGTCCATCCATTAGACTGTTTTTGAACGCCAGTCGAGTAGATTGCTGAACGTTCATAAACTACTGAAGGCACTGAATTAATTTGATTTTAGGGGGGGGGGGAGGGGGGAAGGAGGGGAAGGGAGGGAGGGGATAGAAAAGAAACAATAAACATTCTCTGATTATTTCTTCTCTTTGTTACTCCGTCTATTCCTTTCGTTCCTCCTTTCTGTTTTTTTTTCTCTTTTTCTTCTTCTTCTTCTTCTTCTTCTTCTTCTTCTTCTTCTTCTTCTTCTTCTTCTTCTTCTTCTTCTTCTTCTTCTTCTTCTTCTCTTATTATCTTTGTTTCGTTTATGTCTACAATTTCGCTCATAATTCGTGTTCATTGGCGTGTGTTGAACAAAATCCTCTAAATGGTTGTATGAATTGTTGTAGCGATGTATTTGAACAAGTGGTCAAGGTATTCAAGTGTTCTCATTCTCTGTGTTGTTCTTGCTGTTGTTGTTGTTGTTCTTGCTG
The DNA here is from genome assembly GCF_042767895.1 of Penaeus vannamei. NCBI lineage: Eukaryota > Metazoa > Arthropoda > Malacostraca > Decapoda > Penaeidae > Penaeus > Penaeus vannamei. Next base: position 18,808 of record NW_027213759.1, on the reverse strand, counting down.
TTGTTGGTGTTGTTGTTCTTGCTGTTGTTGTTGTTGTTACTGTTGTTGTTACTGTTGTTGTTGTTGTTATTGTTGTAGATATTTTTGTTGTTGTTACTGTTGTTTTTACTGTTGTCATTGTTGTAGATATTTTTGTTGTTGTTGTTACTGTTGTTTTTACTGTTGTTGTCATTGTTGTAGTTATTTTTGTTGTTGTTATTGTTGTTGTTTTGTTGTTGTTATCTTACTGAAGATATTGTTGGTGTCTCTTATTCTGCATAAAATTATGATGTGACGTATCAATATTATTATTTCCATTATCATGTCTGCTCGCTTTATCATTATTATGATTAGTAGTGTTGTTACAGTTGTCAGTTTAGTTATTATTTATACGTATCGCTATCATCACAGTTGATGCTGATGTTATTATTTGATTGTGGTGTTGTTATCATTACCATAATCAGTAGAACTGTTATCATTTTCAGTTCTGTTGTCATAATTATCGCTCTTATTGCAGTTGTAATCATGAGGGTTATCCAGATATACATCTCTAATCTCAATGGGTTTTTTTTCTTTCTTTCTTTCTTACTTTCTTTCTTTCTTTCTTTCTTTCTTTCTTTCTTTCTTTCTTTCTTTCTTTCTTTCTTCCTCTCTTTCTTTCTTTCTTTCTTTCTTTCTTTCTTTCTTTCTTTCTTTCTTTCTTTCTTTCTTTCTTTCTTTCTTTCTTTCTCTCATTCTTTCTTTCTTTCTATCTTTCTTTCTTTCTTTCTTTCTTTCTTTCTTTCTTTTTTTCTTTTTTTATCATAACAGTAATTGTATAAATATTGAAATTCTTCAGGATTTACGAGCTAAAAGAATTAATATACATATGCATATATATGTATGTGTGGGCGTGTGTGTGTGTGTGTGTGTGTGTGTCTGTGTGTGTGTGTGTGTGTGTGTGTGTGTGTGTGTGTGTGTGCGTGCGTGCATGTATGTGTGTGTGTGTGTGTGTGTGTGTGTGTGCATGTATGTGTGTGCTATGTGTGTGTGTGTGTGTGTGCATGTATGTGTGTGCTGTTTGTGTGTGTGTGTGTGCGTGAACGTATGCGTGTGTGTGCATGTATGTGTGCGCGCGTATGTTTGTGTGTGTGTACAAAACTGTTCACAAAATCTTGTTCATCGCACGCGGCGGGCAAGGCTGTCCGGGCGAAGCTGAGGAATGGGAGATGGATGAAAGAGAGAGAGAGAGAGAGAGAGAGAGGAGAGGAGAGTAGAGGAGAGGAGAGGATAGGAGAGGAGAGGAGAGGAGAGTGAGAGTGAGAGGAGAGGAGAGAGAGGGAGAGGAGA
>NW_027213759.1:0-5000 GCF_042767895.1 Penaeus vannamei | reverse complement strand
CATCATAATTATTATGACCATTATTATTTGAGAGAGAGAGAGGGAGAGAGGGAGAGAAAGAGAGAGAGAGAGAGAGAGAGAGAGAAGGTGAGAGAGAGAGAGAAGGTGAGAGAGAGAGAGAGAGAGAGAGAGAGAGAGAGAGAGAGAGAGGGACAGACAGACAGACAGACAGACAGACAGACAGACAGACAGAAAGGGAGAGAAAGACAGACAGGGACAGATTATTAGCATTACAAGAGAGAGAGAGAGAGAGAGAGAGAGAGAGAGAGAGAGAGAGAGAGAGAGAGAGAGAGAGAGAGAGAGAGAGAGAGAAAGAGAGAAAGAGAGGGAGAGAGACAGACAGACAGACAGACAGACAGACAGACAGACAGACAGACAGACAGGCAGACAGAGAAAGGGACAGACATACAGACAGACAAGTACATTAAAAAAATCCAACCATGCCCATCTATGTGATGCACATATCTGCAATAAATCCTAAAAAATTGCAACACCAAAGACAAGGATCTATTTCTCCCCAAAAGTATTTCCAATCAGAATCACTGAACACAGTAATAGAGCCCATAATATTGATAAATTAGATAAAGATTATTTAGTGTATAGAATGGTACCAATAATCTAATCTAACAGAACCGATAACATAGGTATGGTATACAGTGTAATAGCATATACAAGTGCACAAAATGATGATATAGTATAGATATATAACAAAACACTTAAGTGTTGATATAGACTATGATACAATAGTATAGTATATATATAAAGCAGAACATATCAGTATAGCACAGATATAGAATATAACCTAACCGTACTGATATACAGTATAGCATGGTAGTATATTATAGATATAGAGTATAACAGAACAGATAATAAAAATAATAGAAAAAAATAAGAATAGTAATAGTACCAACAATGATGATAACAATAATAATAATAATGATAACAGTAATCAAAAATAAAAATAAGATAATAATAATATTAAAATAAAATGATAACAATAATAACACAATAATAATAATAATACTGTACATAACAGTATGATATAACCGATTGAGTAGACATATGATATACTGTAGCTGTGGATATATATCATATTATAGTGTAGATATTCAAATATATTGAAACCTATAGTACAGATATACTTTCAAATATCGTCCAAATAGTATAGTATACCAGACCATATAGAGTACATAGAAAGATAGAAGAGGCATAGACAGATAATTAGTAAAAGAGAGGAAAATGAAAACTCAAAACAACTAAAACTTCCTTAATGGTTAAAAAAGTCGACACTCGCTTCATTGTCCTTCACTGAAATCAACCAAATGTCCCGTTGGACTATTTGCAACTGCTATTACAACATGTCCCCTGAGAGAGAGAGAGAGGGATGTTGCAGAGCTCCTTGTTGCATATGTAGGATGAGCAGGATCGGAACTTGTCGTAGCATTGCAGAGGAATCCTGCTCATTGTTCCTCATAGATTGTGGGGAGGATTGTGTGTTATGGTGTATGTTGTATGTTGGATATGTGGTGGTTGTGTGTGTTATGTTGTTTGTTGTTATGTAGTAAGTTGTTTGTCCTTAATATGTTGTTTGTTGTTATGTAGTAAGTTGTTTGTCCTTAATATGTTGTTTGTTGTTATGTAGTAAGTTGTTGTCCTTAATATGTTGTTTGTTGTTATGTAGTAAGTTGTTTGTCCTTATTATGTTGTTTGTTATCATGTACATTTAGTAAAGTGTTTGTCCTTAACATGTTGTTTGTTATGTAGTTGTGATATGTTGTTTGTTTGTTTGTCTTGTGTGTGAGAGATGTTGCTTGTTAAGTACGTGTGAAATATTATTTGTTTTAATGTGGAATATGTTCTAAGTCGTATATCCGGTTTGATATATATATATGATATGTTGGCTGTGCATTATGTTGTATGCTTGTTTAAATGTTGCAACAATGATTAATGTGTGTGTAACAATCTCAAAAAAAACTCGAGAACAAAAACAAAGTAAAGACAAAACAACAAAAACAAATATCAATAATGGACTAAAGAAAACAAGAATAATCAAAACAACGAAAGACGGTGACAAGAAAGGAGAGGAAAATATCAATAAGAGAAAAAGAAATAAGAATAAAAAATTGCAAGAAGAAGATTGATGAACAGGAATAAAGAGAGAGAAAAATAAGTAAAAGAAAAAGAAAAGGAAAAGACGTAAGTAACAATGATAATAATGATGATAATAACCATCATTATCATCTTTGTTATCGTTGCTTTTATCATAGCATCACTATTGATAACCTCCCTATCATTATTATCATTACTGATACTACTATTTTGAGCTTTATCATCATTATCATTAGTATCATTATTACTATTGTCATTGTTATTATCATTATCACTATTATTTTTACTATCATTATTTTCATGATTTTCATTATGATTATTATCATTATCATTATTATTACTAATATTATCATTAACATAATTATGATCATTATCATTATTATTTTCATCACAACAAGAACATCATGATTATGATAACAGCAGCATTAAAAGTGAGAAAATAATATTAGTTAATGCTAATAATGGTAATAACAATTGGTGGTAATAACACTAATGATGATGATTATAATAACAACAACAACAATAATAATAATAATAATAATAATAATGATAATAATAATGATAATAGCAGTAACAATAATAATAACGACCAAAATAATGATGAGAGTAAAGATGATCATAATAATTATAATAAGCATCAACATTATCATCATCATAAAAATAATGATAGTTGTAATGATAATGATGATAAAGATAAGTCGAATGACAATGGCAGTAATGGTAAATATGATAATAATGATGAAGATAACAATATTGATAATAATAATCTTAATAATCCTAAAAATCATGATAATAATGATAGTGATAATAATATCAATAATAATAATAATAATGATTTTAATAATAATGATAATGATAATAATTTTGATAAAAATGATAATAATAATAATTTTAATAATAATGATAATAATAATGATAATAATAATAATAATAATAATAACAACAATAACAACAGTAATGATAACAGTAATAATGGTAATAATGAGGATGATGATAATGATGATGATGATAGCAATAATGATGTTAACAATGATTGTGAAAATGATAATGATGATGATGAAAATGATAATAGTAATGATAATAATAATAGTAATAATAATGATGATACTGATAATAATGATGATAATAATAATACTAATATTAATGATAATAATGACAATAATAACAATAACAGTAACAATGATAATAATAACACTAATAATATTGATTATGATAACAATAATAACATAACAATCATAGCAATAATGGTGTTTATGACAATAACAATAATGATATTTATAATGATAATAAATATAACAATATTCACGATAACAACAGGGAACAACAACAACAACAACAGTGACTTATCCACTTCCCAAGAGGCAATTTATTCCACCTGTTCATAATAACCTTTAATTAAACACTCACTAATTATGAAGCTCATAGACGTAATTAAAAGACTTTGACACTAAGTAACTCTTGTGTTTCAGATGCTTATTAGCAAGATATTTATTGTCGGGTTTTCAATATCAAATTTATTGTTTTTTATTTCGTGTTTGATCATTATTATCGAATTCATTAGGGACTTTGTGTTGATAAGAATATTGGTAATGGTATAAGTATTATTTTTCTTATTATTTTTCTCTTTGTCGTTATTTTGCGGTTACTGGTATTATTATTAATGGTATTATCATGATCTTCATTGATTTTATTGATGTCATCATCATCATTAATACTGTTGTTGTTGTTGTTGTTATTTTGTTTATCTTTGTTATGTTCATTCTTATTATCATTGTTAGTATCACATGATTAAATGTGTAATCAGCTATATTATTCTATTATTCTGCTATTATTACTTTCCTCTCCTCTTTTCTCTTCCTCTCTCTCTCTCTCGTTCGCTCTCTCTCTCTCTCTCTCTCTCTCTCTCTCTCTCTCTCTCTCTCTCTCTCTCTCTCTCTCTCTCTCTCTCTCTCTCTCTCTTATTCTCTCAACATCTCGCGTAATTCTTATTCTCGTTCGCTCTCTCTCTCTCTCTCTCCCTCTCTCTCTCTCTCTCTCTCTCTCTCTCTCTCTCTCTCTCTCTCTCTCTCTCTCTCTCTCTCTCTCTCTCTCTCTCTCTCCTTATTCTCTCAACATCTCGCGTACCCCATTCTCGTTCCTCGCTCTCTCTCTCTCTCTCTCTCTCCCTCTCTCTCTCTCTCTCTCTCTCTCTCTCTCTCTCTCTCTCTCTCTCTCTCTCTCTCTCTCTCTCTCTCTCTCTCTTCTCTCTCTCTCGCTCTCTTATTCTCTCAACATCTCGCGTACCCTATTCTCGTTCGCTCTCTCTCTCTCTCTCGTTCGCTCTCTCTCTCTCTCTCTCTCTCTCTCTCTCTCTCTCTCTCTCTCTCTCTCTCTCTCTCTCTCTCTCTCTCTCTCTCTCTCTCTCTTATTCCTCAACATCTCGCGTACCCTATTCTCGTTCGCTCTCTCTCTCTCTCTCTCTCTCTCTCTCTCTCTCTCTCTCTCTCTCTCTCTCTCTCTCTCTCTCTTCTTATTCTCTCAACATCTCGCGTGGCCCTATTCTCGTTCGCTCTCTCTCTCTCTCTCTCTCTCTCTCTCTCTCTCTCTCTCTCTCTCTCTCTCTCTCTCTCTCTCTCTCTCTCTCTCTCTCTCTCTCTTATTCTCTCAACATCTCGCGTATCTCTATCTCCGTCTGCTCTCTCTCTCTCTCTCTCTCTCTCTCTCTCTCTCTCTCTCTCTCTCTCTCTCTCTCTCTCTCTCTCTCTCTCTCTCTTATTCTCTCTCAACATTCACCTATTCTCGTTCGCTCTCTCTCTCTCTCTCTCTCTCTCTCTCTCTCTCTCTCTCTCTCTCTCTCTCTCTCTCTCTCTCTCTCTCTCTCTCTCTCTCTTATTCTCTCAACATCTTCGCGT
>NW_027213758.1:0-2500 GCF_042767895.1 Penaeus vannamei | reverse complement strand
TGTTGTTATCATTTCTATTATCTTTATCATTATTACCATTCATCATGAATTATTATCATCTTTATTGTTATTACTACTGTTATCATCAGTACTATCATTATTACTAGAATGTTATCATCGATCGCATTCTCTTCTTCCCATATTCTCTCCTGCCTTCCCTTCCAATTCCTCTGTTTCTTTATTTTCTCTCTTTGTCCACACCTTCCCCCTCTCTTTGTCCTCTCATTTCCCTCTCTTCGTTCTTTACTTTCCTCGGTGCATCGTGACGTCATAGCTATCGGTTATGACGTCATATCAACAGGGTGTGACGTCACGCACAGAAAAAAAAGCGAGAGAGAGAGAGAGAGGGAGGGAGGAAGGGAGGGAGGGAGGGAGGGAGGGAGGGAGGGAGAGAGAGAGGAGAGAGAGAGAGAGAGAGAGAGAGAGAGAGAGAGAGAGAGAGAGAGAGAGAGAGAGAGAGAGAGAGAGAGAGAGAGAGAGAGAGAGAGAGAGAGGAGAGACAGGTGGGGGGAAGGACTAGGAAGAGAACGAGAGAAAGAAAGAGAAGCGAGTGAGAGAAAAAGAGAGAGGGCGTGGAGGACCAAGGGAGGGGATGTGGCAGGAAGAATAGGAAGTGGGGAGGATAGAAAGAGAGAAGGGAGAGAGAGCGAGGTTTGTGGAGAAACAGATAGTTAGATAGACGTAGATCGATAGATAGATTGAGTGTGGCTTGGAAAAAAGGGAAGAGACAGATAGATCAATAGATAGATAGAGAAGGATACACACAGACAGACGGAGACATAGAGTCAGAGAGAGAGAGAGAGAGTGGTGTGGGGGAGACAGAGAATGGGGAAAGAGAGAAAAGGCAGAAAAGAGGGAGACAGGAGAAAGATATACAGAAAGAAAGAGAGAGGGGGAGACAGAGAATGAAAGAGAGAGGCAGACAGAGAGAGAGAAAGAAAGAGAGAGACAGAGAAAGATATACAGAAAGAGAGAGAGAGAGAGAGAAAGAGAGAAAGACTGAAAGAGAGAGAGAGTGACAGAGAGAAAGATATACAGAAAGAGAGCGCGAGAGATAGAGAGAGAAAGATATACAGAAAGAGAGAGAGAGAGAGAGAGAGAGAGCGAGAGTGCGCGCGTGCGAGAGAGAGATCGAGAGAGCGAGAGAGAGAGCGAGAGAGAGAGCGAGAGAGAGAGAGAGAGAGAGAAAGAGAACCATGACGACGGTGGCTACTGAATCGATCAAGCAGCGGAAGGCAGAATGGTACATCCTAAAGCTGCCGTTTGTCGTGCTTGTGAAATGGGGAGTTTTTAATCACGTGAATTATTTAACATTTTGAGAGCGATTTTTTGGGTGACGAGGAAGAGGGGGAGGGGGGTGGGGGGAGTAGAGGGGTGCAAGGAGGAGATGGAAAGGGGGACGGGATGAGGGAAAGGGGAGAAGAGAAGGTAGGGGGGCGGAGTGAGGGAGGAGAAGGAGAGGGGAGGAGAGGGAAGGGGAGAGAGAGAAGGGAGGAGAGGGAGAGGGGAAGGGGAGAGGGAGAGGGAAGGCAAAGGAAGGGAAAGAGAGGAGGAGGGAGGAGAAGGCAAGGGAGAGTGAAAGAGGAAAGGAGGAGGAGGAGGGGTAGGAGTGGGAAGGGGAAGAGTGGAGGAAGGAGGATGGACGTAGGGGAGAGTGAAAGAGGAAGGAGGAGGAGGAGGGGGAGAAGAGAGACGGAGGGGGAAGGAGAGGAGAAAAAGAGGGGGGGAGAGAAGAGGAGAGGGAGGGGAAAGCTGGAGAGGGAAGAGGGGAGAAAGGGAATTAGAATGAGGGAAGAAAGGAGAGTAGGGATGGAAGAGATAAAAAGTGGGAGGAGGAGAGTGGAGAGGGAGGGACTGAGGAGAAAGAGGGAAAAATAAAGAGGGAAAAAGGGAGAAGGGGAGGAAGGGATAGGGGAGGGTGGAGACGGAAGAGGGGAGAACGAAGAGAGAACAGAGGTAGGGGGAAGAAAGGAGGGAGAAAGGCGGTGCGAAAGAGAGGAGGGTTTGTACGCTTTGTCAGTGCGCAATTCGAGACGCACTTGTTTATGGGGCGCTTGATATATTTATCTGTCTGTTTTATTTTTAGCTTTCGTGGCTATTTGTGTCTGGTTTACTCTCTCTCTCTCTGTCTCTCTCTATGTCTCTGTCTGTCTGTCTGTCTGTCTTTCTCTTTCTCTCTCTCTTTCTCTCTCTCTCTCTCTCTCTCTCTCTCTCTCTCTCTCTCTCTCTCTCTCTCTCTCTCTCTCTCTCTCTCTCTCTCTCTCTCTCTCTCTCTCTCCCTCCCTCCCTCCCTACCCCCTCCATCAAAACAAAGTCCTATAATCGACTGAAAACTTTTTATAAACGCAAGAAGAAAAAAAAAAACATAACCTCATCGACATCCCAGCGTTAATGCGACTCTGATCCCAACCGGAGAGCATTGAACACCACATCCCACGCACTAAAAGGGTTCAGCGGCTCCTCTTTTTTTTTTCCCCCAAGCGCTTTTCCAGCCACTTTC
>NW_027213757.1:10000-12500 GCF_042767895.1 Penaeus vannamei | reverse complement strand
CACACACATACTTCTAAGAAACACACACACACACACACACACACACACACACACACACACACACACACACACACACACACACACACACACACACACACACACACACACACACACACACACTCACACACACACATACTCCAAAGAAACACACACAAACACACACAAACTCCTAAGAAACACTTACACACACACACACGCACACACAACACACACACACCCTAGAATGGTAATAGCCATTCATTCCCATTAATAAATTGGTTTTATAGAAGCGACCATTGCCACCGCGGGCTATCTCTCTGGATTGATACAAATGAGAAGTATGTGGGAAGGGAAATAGAGAGATGGGGAATAGAAGAGAAGGAGGGTGGACAGAAAGAGAGAGATGGGGAAGAGAAGAAAAAGGAGGAGGGAGGGAAATAGAAAGGAGATGGGAGAAGAGGAGAGAAAGGAGGGTGGAGAGAAAGAGAGAGATGGGGAAAAAGAGGAGAAAGGAGGAGGAATGGAAAGGAAAGGAGATGGGGGAAGAGAAGAGAAAGGAGGAGGAAGAGAAGAGAAAGGAGGGGGAAGGGAAATAGAAAGGGAGATGGGGAAGGAGGGGGAGAGAGAAGGAGGGTGGAGAGAAAGAGAGAGAACCAAGGAGGAGGAGGAGAGGAGGGGAGAGAGAGAGTAAGAAGGGGAGAAAAAGGAAGTCAAATGAGGAGTATGAGGAGGGAGGAGAAGAAAATGAGCAGAGAAAGATAAAGAAAAAAGAAGGAGAAGGAAAGAAATTGCAAGAGAAGAATGACAGATGGAGAAGGAGGATATGAAGGAGGCGAGAGAGAGAAGAGAGAGAGAGAGAGAGAGAGAGAGAGAGAGAGAGAGAGAGAGAGAGAGAGAGAAGAGAGCAGAGAGAGAGAGAGAGAGAGAGAGAGAGAGAGAGAATTTTATTTATCATTATGCATCTTAAAATGTTTCTACTAGGGAAAGAGATAAGATAAACTGTAGAAGAGAGGAGAAGAGGAGAGGAAAGAAAGGTATGCGGAAGTGAAGGAATAAGAGAATGAGAAGAGGAGAAAAGTAGGATAGTAAAAGATGTAAGAAGAAGGATGGACACCAAAAGGATGAAAAGAAGTAAGGAGAAGGAGAAGGAAGAGGAGAGCGAAGGAGGAGGATTAGAGAAAGGAAACAAGGGAAGAGGGGGTGGCGATGACTTCAATAATAATAAGAGGATAGAGATGAGAGAGAGAGAGAGAGAGAGAGAGAGAGAGAGAGAGAGAGAGAGAGAGAGAGAGAGAGAGAGAGAGAGAGAGAGAGAGAGAGAGAGAGAGAGACAGAGAGAGAGAGAGAGTGTGAGTGTGTGTGTGTGTGTGTTTGTGTGTGTGTGTGTGTGTATGTATGTATATGTATGTGTATATATATATATATATATATATATATATATATATATATATATATATATATATATATATAAAGAACCATTAGAAATGTATATACATATTTTTTTCTTTTTGTTTTTTTTCAAGCTACATCGTCGTTGACAATTTTTTATCTATATTTTCTCTTGGAAATGAGCCTCATGTCAACTCGAACAATAAAAGAATCGGTTTTTATCTGTTCACCGAAGTCTCTCAAGGCGAAAGACGAGTCGCACTAATTATTGTTCATTGACTGGCTTTTCTGGTCTTCCCATTTATCGTCTATGCTTAATGTTGTTTCTTTTCTTTTCTTTTTTATCTTATTTTATTTTATGTACGAAGTGAGGGCGGCTGCCCCGTTCATTCACTACATTCTTGGGGGGAACGTGAGCCGCCAGTTCCCGTCGTCCTCGAACGCGATTCGCGATCCGAGCAGGAACTGCATCCCTACCAGAGCGCCTTCGTCGTCACTTCCGACCTCAGCGTCTCCCTTCAATGTCTTCCCCAACAACTCCACCGACACGTCCCTGGCCACCTGGTCGACGTAACCGACGCCCACCTGCGTTTCGTACTTCTCGGGTTCCGCCAGCGTCTCCAGACGCAGCTGCAGCTCCTCCGCTTCCTCGCTCGTGGTAGAGAAGAAGCCGCAATAGCCCGTGTCCAGGGCGGCCTCTGTCGTGAGGCCGTTGACGCTGACTTCGGCGTACATCTCGCACTCGGCGGTGTTCTGGGCCAGCTGGTGAAGATAGAGCCTCGGCTCCTCGGGGTCAAGATCGAGGACGCTGCAGGTGCTGGTCAGGAAATCCATCCCGAGCAAGTTTTTGGAGTCCTACCGCACGTACAGCAGGAAGTCCTTCGCCACAAGGTGTCGCGTCTTGTAGGCATAAATGTCTACTTTGACGACGCCGTCGTAATAGTCATCGTCGCTGGGCTGGACCTGGTCCGTCAGCCCGAGGCGCTCCACCTGCTTGGTCGTGACGACCGTGAAGTCCGTACCCGTGTCAACCAAGAAGGAGACCGTGCGGTTGGCCACGAGGAAGGCCAAGTGGGGGACATCGTGGTCCGAGTAAGACACGTGGATCTCTTCCACTCGCGCCTCCATCCTT
>NW_027213756.1:0-5000 GCF_042767895.1 Penaeus vannamei | reverse complement strand
GTTGTAGTGGAGGTGGAAGAATGGGGAATGCTATATACATATATATATATATATATATATATATATATATATATATATATATATATATATATATATATATATATATATATTTGTGTGTGTGTGTGTGTGTGTGTGTGTGTGTGTGTGTGTGTGTGTGTGTGTGTGTGTGTGTGTGTGTGTGTGTGTGTGTGTGTGTGTGTGTGTGTGTGTGTGTGTGTGTGTGTGTGTGATTCTTTCAATAACTATTTCGCAACAGTTCAGTAACCCTTATCCTATATTTGATTTGATTCCAATCTCTCTTTCCATTTTCAATAAACACATCATTTCAGTCCAGTTCGTTCTTTCTCATGCTTGGCTTGATTCAAATACCATTTTTTGTATATTCCTTTCAGCAGATTTTCCACTACAATCCCCTACTCTTCTCCTCGTACCCGATATCAACTAAACTCAAAAATCTGAATTCTTTCCTCTAGAGCTCGCATCGGCTTTCGCGCCCTCCAGCATCGCCTCCTTCACGAGAGTAGACGCAGGAGAAGCAGCAGAAGGCACCACCCCGGAGGAAGGAAGTCCCTCAAGTGACGCCGAAGCGCAGAACATTCACGGCCCTCAATATCACAAACAGATTCGGATCTTCTTAATCGTCATCATGATCTCCATCTCGATCTTCGGAAACTCCTTGGCCATGAAGAGGATTTGTCACAGGTGGGAGATATTTCTTTTCGTCTATTCTCTTCTATTTAGTTTTATTTCATCATTTATTTATCTATCTTTTCTATTTTCGGGAGAAAGACAGGACTCGCTTCGTAAGGGGAATGGCGAGAGAAGATTCAGATCCTCTTCTTCGGATGTGTAAAATATAAGGAGGATGACATCACAATAAATACCGCAATGGACATAATAGCATCGAGAAGAAGGGATTCAGGAGGCTTAATGTGGGTTGTTGAGGACGATAGAGTTTCATAAACGTTTTATTGTGGTAAATATAGACTTAGTGGAGAAAGATATCAGGTGGAATTTTGTGGTAACATCTGAAGTCAGTGGAGAGTGAAATAGGATGGAATTGTGTGGTAAGTTGAGGAGAAAACAGGAAGAATTGTGGATAACGGTATATTTAGTAGAGGAGGAGACAGAGTGAAGAGAAAATCGAACAGGAGGAGGAAGTAAAGTGGAATGTTGTGGTAATGCTAAATTTAGTAGAAGACAGGAGCACAAGAGAATACGATTGAATATTTTGGTGGTGATTAATCTACTGGAAGTTGTGAGAGGAGCAAGAGAGAACAGGACAATATTTTCGCAATTATGAATTTAGAAGTTGAGACAAGAGAAAGTGAGAATAAAGTAGAATCTTTTGGCAACGATAATACAGAATATAAAACAGAATGACAGGATAACGCAGAAGTGCTGTGATGATAGTAAATTTAGCAGAAGACCAAATAAGAAGAAAAAGAAAAGATGGAATAGTTAGAATTAAAGAAGAAAACGAAGGGGGGGGGGGAGGGGGGGGGGAGACTGAAGCGACGTGCAATAGCGTGGAAATCAGAGCACAGGAAATCGAGACAAGGGATTTGCGACCTTAACAAGAAAATCCGTAAAGTCTTTTCGAAATGGGATTGTGGGATGGGGCGGGGTGAGGGGGGGGGGGTAACGGCGAGTGCTAAGTATGAAAGGGATGGATATTTCTTACATACATTCATACTTACATGTATATACGCACTTACACAAACACACGCAGATACACACACAAACTCACATACACGATCTCTCTCTCTCTCTCTTTGTCTGTCTGTTATTGATTTAGTCTAATTGTATCCATCTCTTTTCCTTTCTCTCTGACTCTCTCTCTCTCTCACTCTCTCACACACACAAAATTCACATACACGTGCTCTCTCTTTGTCTCTCTCTCTCTCTGTCTGTCTGCCTGTCTGTTTCTCTCTCTCACACATACAAACAGACACACACAAACATACACGCATTCTCTCTGTCTCTCTCTCAGACATACACACAGCCATACGCTATCCCTCTCTCTTACAAACACACAAATACCCCCACCCCACACACACATATACGTATACCTATATACATATGTCTGTAAGAGTATCTCTATTACTTCCTAATACCACTAATCTTTATATACTTTTATCGCTACCATTATTACCATAATCATTACACAAGGATACCATACATAAACATGAGATAGCCTTATAGTTTTTTTTTAACCTAAACTGAGAACATTGTTATCATAACTCGAGAATTAATAATGTATATCAAACTTTAGCCGGTATTCCGATTTCATAAGTGTTTCATAACAAACTACAGACATCTGGTTTCAGTTTCTTTATTTTTACCACAGTTTTTTTTTCTACGCTTAAATTAAATGTGTTCCGTTCCGTGTTCCAGGTGCTCAGTCTTGTAATGAAATTGGTGTTCCGTTCCGTGTTTCAGATGGTCAAAGCCCGATTATTAAATTGGTGTTCCATTTCATGTTCCAGATGGCCAGAGTCTTGTGATTAAATCAGTGTTCCATTTCGTGTTCCAAATGGACATAGCCCTTTAATCAAATGTGTTCCATTCCATATTCCAATGTCCAAAGCCATGCAATCAAGTCAGTGGTCCATTTCGTGTTCCAGCTAATCAGTCTTTTTTATTAGTTTCATTCCATATTCCAGTGGTCTAAAGCCTTGGAATCAAATCAGTGTTCCAGCACTCATAGCTTTACCATCAGTGCCCCATTCCATGTTCCAATGGTCCAAAGCCTTGTAATCAAGTCAGTGTTCCATTCCAGATTCCAGTTTTCAAAGCCTTGTAATAAAGTCAGTGTTCCATTCCAGATTCCAAATATCCAAAGCCTTATCAGTAAATCAGTGTTCCGTTCCGTGTTCCAGATGGTCACGAGGCTCCAGAACTACCATCCTCTTTCTCCACTTGACCTTGGCTGACCTCGCCGTCACTCTCTTCACTATGGTGTCTCAAGTAAGTTTTTTTTCATCTAGTAGCCATGATTATTGTAACATTTTTTTCTTTTACTGACTACACCTATATTATTATTGTTTGATGGTCGTCGTTATCATTATCATTGTTATATTTATTGTTACCATTACCATTATCAACACCATCATCACATCAATACCATAACCACCATCTCTTCCTCCTCCTCCTCTTCATCCTCACCACCACCACCATCATCATTATAATTACTGTCATAATACCCTATAATTATTAGCGCGAAATTTGATGCTTGTTGACATATGCAGTTCGGCTGTCACTTAAGATGCCAATTAATTATTTATTAACGAACAGCTTATCTTATAGAAAGCTGTAAATTTGTTGACTAAACACAATAATCATTCACTCACATGAACATCAACTTTAATACTGTTATATGAATACACATTCTCTTTGACACATACAAGCATGCATTAACAAATAACGGTGATATCAAAGGAACCCAAGTGAGGGCAGAAGTCTTTTAAAAAATATTTCGATTTTAAAACAATTGCTAAATATTCATACAAGTACAATTCAATTACCTTTTGTCGTTGTACCTATTATGAAAAAATACATATTTCTTGAGTGAAGGGTTAATAAGAGAAGAAAGCTGTCGAATGCTTTCAAGAAAGACACATTTTAAGTTGGCGTTCCACCGACTCTCAGGTTCCAATAATATAACACCAGCGTCGGGTCGAAACTAATTGACCGCCACGGGAACGACAGCGATGGCGGTTGAATTTTAAATTACGGATGTTACATGTTACATATACTGGGACCATTAACATCAATATTGGCAAGACTTTCATTTTTAATGTTATGATAACGTTTCGTAATTTTTGTGTACTTATGATAACGTTTCGTAATTTGTATCTTTCTATCTCCCTTTTTTATATTCCTTCCTTCATCTCCTTTTTTCCTCTTTCTTATCATCATCAACTGGGAACCAACCGTTCTTTTTCCTCGATTCAAAGTTCCTAAGCTGCTGATGAATTAAATGTTTCTGCTGGCGACATTTGGTACCTCCCCTTCTCCCTTTTTCCCTGTTTCTCATTCCTTCTCTCTTTTTCTCTTTCTCTGTCTCGTTCTTTCTCATTTCTTTACTCGCTCTCGCTGTTGCTTTCTCGATTGGTTTCTCTTTTTCTTTCTCTGTCTGTCTGTCTTTATCTCTCTGTCTGTCTTCTGTCTGCTTCTCTCCAGGGGCGTGTCTTGATAATTTTCTGGTGGGGACACATGGTGGTAACAACAATAAAGAGAGAGAGAGATAGAGAGGGAGAGGGAGAGGGAGAGGGAGAGGGAGAGGGAGAGGGAGAGGGAGAGGGAGAGGGAGAGGGAGAGGGAGAGGGAGAGAAAGAGAAAGAGAAAGAAAGAAAGAAAGAAAGAAAGAGAGGGAGAGAGAGAGAGAGAGAGAGAGAGAGAGAGAGAGAGAGAGAGAGAGGAGAGAGAGAGAGAGAGAGAACGAAGGAAAGAAAGAAAGAAAGAAAGAAAGAAAGAAAGAAAGAGATATAGAGAGAAAGTGAAAGAGAAAGAGAAATAGAGAGAAAGTGAAAGAGAAAGAGAAATAGAGAGAAAGTGAAAGAGAAAGAGAAATAGAGAGAAAGTGAAAGAGAAAGAGAAAGAAAGAAAAAGAAAAAGAAAAAGAAAAAGAAAAAGAAAAAGAAAAAGAAAAAGAAAAAGAAAAAGAAAAAGAAAAAGAAAAAGAAAAAGAAAAAGAGAAAGAGAGAGAGAGACAGAAACACACACACATTTTTATACACGGTGACTTCCATCGTGAACAAAAATCCATAAGTTTATCACAGCCATCCCTGTCTTCACTAGAGACCCTTTGGTAGAACGTAAACAACGGATATTAACTGTCGTGGTAGTGACAGAGGGACAAGGAGGAGAATAGTTTTGATAATGAAGTTAGTATGATGATAAAATCAGTGTTAACGATGATAAGGAAAATGTTTATGATAGAAATGATAGAAATGATGATGATGATGATGATGATGATGATAGTAATAATAATAGCA
>NW_027213755.1:45000-50471 GCF_042767895.1 Penaeus vannamei | reverse complement strand
GAGAGGAAAAAAGAAGAAGGGAAGAAGAAGAAGAAGAAGAGAGAGAAAGAAGAAGAAGAAGACAAGAGAGAAAGAGAGAAGAAAAGAAAAAAGGGGAGCAGCCTTCAAAGTCGAAGCCAAGACGCTCATAATTCCTCCAACACAACAGGTTGTTAGGAGACAGTGACGTCACACTGGGTACGACTTATAACCCAGAAGCTCTTTTATGTAAATAATTAACGTATTTCAGTCGGATTCATAATAAGGGGAAGTGTCAGAGAGAAAGATATGATTGAGGTGACTTTGTACCGTGAGTTTTATGAGGTATGTGGTCTATGTCATTGAGTAAAAAGGAAAAAGAAAACATATGTTGTTTAGGTTAGCCATCTTGTGCGTATAAAACTCACGCTAAAAAATAAAAATGTTTCTTTCTTTCTATTTTCTTGTTGGTTATGGTTTTATGTTTGTGTTTTTGTCTTAGTTTATTTATTGTGTTTTGTGAGTGTGTGTCTTGATGAACTTGTTATTGTGTAGACATTTTGTTATCATTATTATATTTATTTTCTTCCGATTTCTTGTCAGTATTATTTATTGTCTCTATTTTAGTAATATTTGGTATTTTCCCTTCCTTTATCTTCTTTTCTCTCTATTTCCATTCATTCTCCATAATTTTCTTCTTTTTTTAATTATTGGTGTTGGGTGTGGGAGAATAAATTACAAAATATTATCATCATTGATATATTACAACAAATTTTATCCGCCTCATTATTTCCATCATCATTATTACCGTCATTTTAACCATTTATTTGCTTATTCTTTATTTCTCTCTGCCTTTCGCTATCTCCCTTTCGCATATATTTATAGTTTCTGACATCTGATACATTTTCTTTCGCTCCGAAGCAATTTGAAGGCGTTTTTTGCATCCATTCTAGATGATCTGGTATACAGACGCTACGGGACCCGGTCTTTCAATGTTTCTCGCATCCACTCTAGACGATCGAATGTACAGCTCTTCTTATCCGAGTTCTCAACGTTTCTTGAATACATTCTAGAAGATGCGACGTGCAAATTCGCCACACCCGATTTATCAGCGTTTCTCGCATCCACTCTAGACGATCGAGTGTACAATTAAACGTTTCTCGCATCCATTCTAGACGATACGACTTGCAAATTCTACCAACCCGATTTCTCAACGTTTCTCGCATCCACTCTAGACAACGCGACTTGCAAACTCTCCCTACCCGATTTCTCAACGTTTCTCGCATCCACTCTAGACGATCCGACGTGCAAACTCTCCCTACTCCGATTTCTCAACGTTTCTCGCATCCATTCTAGACAATACGACCTGCAAATTCCCTCTACTCCGATTTCTCAACGTTTCTCGCATCCACTCTAGACGATCCGACGTACAAGCGCTCCCACACCCTTATTATCTCCGTTATGACGTCACAGCGCTCGTAATTCTCACCAATGAGAGGATGGGACCGCGGGGGAGGGAGAGAGGGGGAGGGTGAGAGTGAGTGTTTTTACAAAAGAGGGAAGGGAAAGGGTGGGGGGGTGGGAAGAAGTGTTAGGGGGAGGGTGTTAAAAGGGGAGATAGAGGGAGGAGAAGAAAAAGAGGAAAGTGAGAGAGAGGGAGAGAGAGAGAGAGAGAGAGAGAGAGAGAGAGAGAGAGAGAGAGAGAGAGAAGAGTGAGAGAGAGAGAGAGAGTGAGAGAGAGAGAGAGAGAGAGAGAGAGAGAGAGAGAGAGAGAGAGAGAGAGAGAGAGAGAGAGAGAGGGCGGAAGGGGGCGAAAGAGAGAGAGAGAGAGAGAGAGAGAGAGAGAGAGAGAGAGAGAGAGAGAGAGAGAGAGAGAGAGTGAGTGAGAGAGAGAGAGAGAGAGAGAGAGAGAAAGAAGAGAGACAGAGAGAGAGAAAAAAAAAAAACAATAGGGAACAATAGAACCGAGCCTACCTCCCCCCACCCCACCACCCTTACCCCCGCCACCCCCAATTCGCCCTCGCCCACCAGAGAGGCGCAGGGCGAGGTCCACGTTGAAGGGTGAGTCTGCAGTATGAAGTGGGGTACATGCGTGACCCCCTCCCCACCCCACCCCACACACCCCACGCCCACCCACCACCCCTCTCACGCCCATCCCTCCCCCCTCACCCCCCCCCACGCCCACCCCTACCCCTCTCACGCCCACCCCTAATCCCTCTCACGCCCATCCCCACCTCACCCCCCTCACCCCCCCACGCCCATTACCGCCCCCACGAGCTTTCGTTATGGTTGAGGGGCGGCGGTGTTTTTGTACCCATGTTGCATGTTGCAGGGCGGTGGGCGTGGGGTGGGGTGGAAGGAAGGGAGAAAAGGGGAGGATTGGGGAGAAGGAGAGGAGGAGAGGGGGGTGATAGGGAGTGGGGGTGGAGGAGGAGAGGAAAAGGGATGACAGAATTGGTGGGTGGAGGGGAGAGAAAGGGGAGGGATTAGGGAGGGGGAATATGGAGAGAGAAGGGGTGGTGATAGGGTGGAAGGAGGAGGAGGAGGGAGAGAGGGGGGTGATGGGGTGGAAGGGGGAGGGAGGGAGAGGAGGGAGAGGGTGGAAGGAGGAGGAGGAGGGAAAAGGAGAGGGAGGGATAGGGTGGAAAGGGGGGTGGAGGAGGGAGAAGGGAGGGATTGGGGGGGAGGGGGAATATGGAGAGAAAAGGGGGAGGTAATAGGGTGGGAAAGGAGGAGGGAGGAGGGAAAGAGGGGGTGAAAGGGGGTGGAAGGAGGAGGAGGAGGAGGAGAGAGAAGGGAGGAGGGATTAGGAGGGAAAAGGGAGAGGAGGGATGAGGGGGTGATGGGGTGGAGAGGAGGAGGAGGAGGGATAGGGGGGAAAGGAGGTGGAGGAGAGGAGGGATGGGGGAGCTGGAGGAGGGGAAAAGAATGGAAGGAAGAGGGGAGAAAGTTTGGAAGAGGGGGGAAAGGAGGGAGAGGGAGAATGAGGAGAAAGGGGGGAAAGGAAGAGAGGAGTAAGAAGAGGGGGATAGGAGAGGGAGTGGAAAGGGGAGAGATAGAGGGGGAAGGGGAAATTGAAGTGGGGAAAAGGGAGAGGAGAAAGGGGGAAGGGGGGGAAGCAAGGGAGGCAGGGTGACGGGGGGAGGGACGGGAAAGAGGAGGGAAAGCGAGAAAAGGGAAGGAGTGGGAAAAAGGAGAGGGTTTTGGAGACAATGAAAAGGTACAGAGAGAGGAGGGAGGAGGGGATGGGTCAGTATAACATATGGCTCTGCTTTCAAAACTTGTGAAACACTCTCTCTCTCTCTCTCTCAGCTCTCTCTCTCTCTCTCTCTGTCTCTCTTTCTCTCTCTCTCTCTCTCTCTCTCTCTCTCTCTCTCTCTCTCTCTATATATATGTATATATATATATATATATATATATATATATATATATATATATATATATATATATATATATATATATATATATATATCTCTATTTCTCTCTCTCTCTATCTCTCTCTCCTTCCCTCCTTCTCCCCTCTTTCCCTCCTCCCTCCTTCTCTCCCTCATCGCTCCTCCCACTCCTCTCCCTCCCTTCCCCTCCTTCCCCTCCCCCTCCCCTCTCTCCACCTCCATCCCCATCCCTCCCTCCCCTCCTCCCATCCCCCAACCCTCCTTCTCTCTCTCTTTCTCTCTCTCTCTCTCTCTCTCTCTCTCTCTCTCTCTCTCTCTCTCTCTCTCTCTCTCTCTCTCTCTCTCTCTCTCTCTCTCTCTCTCTCTCTCTCTCTCTCTCTCTCTCTCTCTCTCTCCCTCTCTCTCTCTCATAATTTTACCCCTGACCACGCCTTCCACTAACCAGCTGTTCCCCTTTTTACGCTTTGCTTGGTTGCTAGAGTAAAGGGAGTGAAGGTGTGGTTGGAATGAGGAGGAAAAGGGAGGGAGGAGGAAAGGGGAGGAGGGGGAGGGAGGGGAGGGAGGGTGGGAGGGAGGGAGGGAGGGAGGGAGGGGCGAAAAGGAGGGAGGGAGGAAGGAGGGGAAAAGAGGGAGGGAGAGGAGGGTGGGAGGAGGAGGGAGGGAGGGAGCGAGAGGGGGAGGGAAGAAAGGAAAGAGTGATCGAAGGAAGGAAAGAATGAAGGAATAAAAGGTGGAAGGACGAAAGAAAAGACAAAGTGAAATAAAATGAGAGTCAGAATAAGGGATTGAGAGAAAAGGAAATAAAACGTAAACAACAAATAATATAGAGAGAATGAAAAAAATCACCATATTTTGTTTTTATCTTAAAACCATATGTTTTCATTAAAAAATAGAAAAAAATAGATTCTAGACCTCAATCCATCTGTTTCCTTCACAATAAAGCAAATACGAAATGAATAAGATTTTATTACAAGCACGTTTCATACCATCTATTTTGCATGACAGATATGACAACGACATGACAGCCTGTCCATCGAGATTGAGTTTGAAAGATCTGAAATTGACGTCACTTTCCATATTTTTTTAAACATTTTACCACAACCAATCTGAAATTTTTAAGACTTAGAAATGATTCTTTATATCATAAGTTAATTTTATAATGAAGTATATCAGTATCTTTATGTATGATATTTGTGATTTTAAATAATGTAATGCCTTTTATAAGATATATGTGATATTATACAATGTGATATATCTATGGATTATATTTAGAATAAAAGATATAAAGAATATATCATACATTAGTAACCTCGAATATTTTTGATAGATTCAGTAATACAACGAATATTGAGGATCAGTCACCCAGCAACAATATCGACGAAGCATCTTGGTCTCAGCTAAAAAAAAAAAAAAATAAAAAAAAACAAAAAAAAAAAAAGAAGTCGGCAATCCATACCGCAGTGTTGCCCTCTTATTGGGTCTCCCTTTCCCACCCACGGAGATAGGGAGGATGGATGGGGGATGAAGAGAGATCTGAAAATGAAGGAAAAAAAGGATAAAAGAAGGGTGAAGAGATGTAGAAACTAAGACAGAGGGAAGGGGGGAATTATTCTAACAGAGAGACAGAAGAGAAGAGAGAGAGAGAGAGAGAGAGAGAGAGAGAGAGAGAGAGAGAGACAGAGAGAGAGAGAGAGAGAGAGAGAGAGAGAGAGAGAGAGAGAGAAAATGAGAATAGAAGAGAGAGAGAGAGAGAGAGTATGAATAAGAACAAAAGAAAGAGAAAGAAAGAGAGAATATAAACGAGAATAACAGCGAAAAATAGAGACAGAAACAGCGGAAGAGATAACACTACAGAGGAGAGGCCACGAAGAGGAAAAAGAGACGAGAAAGAGAATGCGAAGGAGAATAGGAGAGAGAGAAAGAGAATGCGAAGGAGAATAGGAGAGAGAGAAAGAGAATGCGAAGGAGAATAGGAGACAGAGAAAGTGAATGCGAAGAAGAAGAAGAGACGAGACAGAGAATGCGAAGGAGAATAGGAGAGAGAGACAGAGACAGACAGACAAAGAAAAAGGTCAAGGAGGAGGGAATTCCTTATCATTGGCGACTCGATAGCCATTG
>NW_027213755.1:22500-25000 GCF_042767895.1 Penaeus vannamei | reverse complement strand
CATCATATTTTTATTATTAATGTTAGTGGTATTGTTCCTATAAATCAACTATCATCATCAACACTTCTTTTATCATCATCATCCTTATCAATCATCATTATCATCATCCTCACTATAATCAACGATTTTGTTATCTACCATTTCTTGAAAACGATATTAATATTCCATCATTATCTTTGCCGTTATTGTTAATATTATCACCATCATTTTTACAGTTAATACCTAACGTAAAATTCATTAATATTAATTTAATTCATAGGCTCGTAGCCCACGCCCAGAAATCAGCTTTCCCTCATAACTATTTATGTGTTTACAAGTGACTCTCATTTCACTGTCGAGAAAAGGTTTATGTATGACAGGAATACACTGATAGATAAGCCTGATAGATAGATAGATGGGTAGATAGATTGAGAGATTGAGAGTGAGAGGGAGGGAGGGAGGGAGGGAGGGAGAGAGAGAGAGAGAGAGAGAGAGAGAGAGAGAGAGAGAGAGAGAGAGAGAGAGAGAGAGAGAGAGAGAGAGAGAGAGAGAGAGAGAGAGAGATAAAGAGCAGAGAAAGAGATAGAGATAGATAGAGAGATGGAGAGACAGAAAGAGATAGAGATAGAGAGAGAGAAAGAGAGAGGGAGTACGAGAGAAAGTGAGAATGAGAAAAATGCAAGAAAAAGGGAGAAAAAAGTGGACAGCCACAAATGCTCAGAAACAACGATCTGATAAGAAAGATAAGGCAAGTTATGGGAGAGAGAGAGAGCGAGAGAATGAGAGAGGAGAGAGAGAGAGAGAGAGAGAGAGAGAGTGAGAGAGTGAGAGAGAGAGAGAGAGAGAGAGAGAGCGAAAGAGAGAGGGGGGGGAAGAGACAGAGACAGAGAGAAAGAAACAGAGAGAGAGAGAGAGACGGAGAGAAAGAAACAGAGAGAGAGAGAGACAGAGACAGAGACAGACAGACAGGCAGAGCCAGAGAGAAACAGAGACAGAGAGAAAGAAAGAGAGAGAGAGAGAAAGAAAAGAAATAGAGACAAAGAAACAGAGAAGAAAGAGATAAAGAAAGAGAGAGAGAGAGAGGGAGAGAGCGAGATATGTGCTCAGCCTTACACAATGGAGATCAAAGCGGTACTTTTTTCCGGGTTAGGTTAGCACCTGTTTCACCTCCTCGTAGGGGACGGGTGGCGATAGGGGGGGTGGGGGGAGGGAGGGAGAGAGGGAAGAGGAAGAGGGTGGGAGGAGGTGGGGGAGGGAGAGGGAGGAGGTGGGGGGGAGGGAGGGAGGAGGAGGGGGAGGGAGGGAGGGGAAAAGGGGGTGGGGGGAGAGAGGGAGGAGGGGGTGGGGGAGGGTGAAGGGGGAGGAGGGTGGGGGAGGGAGAGAGGAGGGTAGGGGAGGCAGTGAGGGAAGAGGGTGGGGTTAGGTGAAGGGTGGGGGGCAGAGGGATGGTGTTTGTCTCTCTCTCTCTCTCAGATTTATTCGCGCTTCTTCCTCTCTTTCTCGCGTTTGGAAATGGGAAGACACTTCAGCAGCTGATTCGCGGTGAGGAATCAGCTCCGGCCCGGCAACCGCGTAGTCAGCTGTGCGGTTGCAATATGCATTATGCAACATCTGTTTCATTCATTGGCTCGAAAGTCGATGGGGGTAGAAAGGGGTGCTGAAAAAATCCCGATCGCGGAGGGCGCTAAGGTCGGCAGGGACGCGCTGTAAGAGGGGGATTTTCGACCGTACGAGCACCGTCTGCGTCCGTGACTGGGCATTGTGTTTGGCTGCGAGCGAAACGTGCGTAGGTTTTGAACGAGAGGGAGGGGGAGGGAGGGAGGGGCGAGGGGGGAAAAGGAAGGAGAGGGAGGGAGGGAGGGAGGAAGAGAAGTGTGGCAAGGGAGGGAGGAGGGGGAAGAGAGGGAGGGAGGGAGGGGAGGAAGAGAAGTGTGGCAAGGGAGGGAGGGAGGAAGAAGGGAGAGAGGGAGGGAAGAGGGAGGGAGGGGGGGAGGAGAGGTGTGTCAAGGGGAGAGGGAGAGGGAGGGAGGGAGGGAGGAAGGGAAGAAAGAGAGGTGTGTCAAGGGAGGGAGAGGGAGGGAGGAGGAGGAGGGGGAGGGAGGGAGAAAGGAAGGGAAGGAAGAGAGGTGTGGCAAGGGAGGTAGAGAGGAGGGAGGAGGGAAAGAGAGAAAGGAGGAGGAGGGAGAGAGAGGGAGGAAGGGAAGGAAGAGAGGTGTGGCAAGGGAGGGAGGGAGGGAGAGGGGGAGAGGGAGGGGGAAGGAGGAAGGAAGGAGGGAGGTGTGTCAAGGGAGGGAGGGAGGGGGAGAGGGAGGAAGGGAAGGGGGAGGATGAGAAGTGTGGCAAGGGAGGGAGGGAGGGAGGGAGGAAGAGAGGTGTGTCAAGGGAGGGAGGAGAGGGAGGAAGGGAAGGAAGAGAGGTGTGGCAAGGGGAGGTAGAGAGGAGGGAGGAGGAGGAGGTGGGTGGGAAGGAAGAAGGAAAGAAGGAAGGAAGGAAGGAAGGAAAGATAGAAGAAAGGAGAAAG
>NW_027213755.1:15000-17500 GCF_042767895.1 Penaeus vannamei | reverse complement strand
AAAAAAAATGTCGAAAACACGAAATGGCAACTCGACTCTCCCAATATAGCATCAAGTCCTTAAAAGTCCTTTTGGTTCGCGAATTTCCTTTTCAAAATCTTCAAGGATATGTCTATTGACCTTTAAATCTCCCCCCTCCCCCCCTTCCCCCCCTTTGGTAATTCTTTGAAGGTATCTTATTTACTGATTAGATATTTTTATTTTTTTATTATTATTATTATTATTTTCATTTATTTTATTTTTTTTTTTAAATCTCCTTTCCCCCTTCCCCCTTTTGGCAAATTTCTTTAAGGTATCTTCTTTACTGATTAGATATTTTTTTTTATTTTTTTGTTATTATTATTATTTTCATTTATTTTATTTATTTTTTTTTAATGTCTACTTGCTTTTACTACCTTTCCGCCTCTTTGTCTTTATTTATTTATCTATTCTATTTATTGATTGAATTTTTTTTGCAACTGCCAAGGGTTTTCTTACGGAAAAATATATTTTTTTTCTCGCATCAAAGAAATCGCCATTACAACCCCCCCCCAAAAAAAAATATATATATATAATGAAAAAAAAATTAAGCTCGTATTCATTTGGAAACAAAAGGCTTTTTCTGAATCAGATAAGTGATAACTTTTAAGAATATTCTAGAGCGAAATTCTAGAGCGAAATAATGCTAAACTAATGCGATATAATGGTTAAATTGCCGTATTTTTTATGAATATTTAAGAGAATATTCGCTAGCGACGAGTAGATGTGCATATGATATGAATGTTTATCATGAATGGAAATAAATTGAAGAAAGATGATATACATGTATGTAATATATACATATACGTGAGAGAGAGGGGGAGAGAGGGGGGAGAGGGAGGGAGGGAGGGAGAGGAGGGAGGAGGGAGGGAGGGAGGAGTAGGAGACGGAGGGAGGCAGAGGAGAGAAGGGAGGGAGGGAGAGAGAGAGAGAGAGAGAGAGAGAGAGAGAGAGGAGAGGGAGGGAGAGGAAGAGGGAGGAAGGGAGAGGGAGAGGAGAGGAGAGAGAGAGAGAGAGAGAGAGAGAGAGAGAGAGAGAGAGAGAGAGAGAAGGGAGGGAGGGAGGGAGGCAGCAGAGAGGGAGGGAAGGGAGAGTGAGAGAGGGAGAGGGAGGAAAGAGAGAGAGAAAGAAGAAGAGAGAGAAAGAGAGAGAGAGAGAGAGAGAGAGAGAGAGAGAGAGAGAAGGAAGCGAGCAGAGAGGGAGGAAAGGAGAAAGAGGAGGAGGGAGGCAGGCAGAGAGGGAGGAAGGGAGTGAGAGGGAGGGAGGGAGAGAGAGAGAGAGAGAGAGAGAGAGAGAGAGGGAGAGAGAAAGAGAGAGAGAGAGAGAGAGAGAGAGAGAGAGAGAGAGAGAGAGAGAGAGAGAGAGAGAGAGAGAGAGAGAGAGAGAGAGAGAGAGAGAGGGAGAGGGAAGGAGAAGGAGAGAGAAAGAGATAGATAGAGAGAGGAAGAGAGAGTGAGAGAGAGAGAGAGAGAGAGAGAGAGAGAGAGAGAGAGAGAGAGAGAGAGAGAGAGAGAGAGAGAGAGAGAGAGAGAGACTAAGGCAGAAAGAGAAAGAAAAGGAGAATGATAATTCCTTTCAACCTTCACTCCCTCTAATCCATCCCACTTTTCGTCAAAATCAATTCCCTTTAATCCTTAATAATTTATCTTCCATTCCCTATCTTCGCCCCCCTCCTCCTGTTTATTCTTTTCATTTAATAATTTCATATATAGATATTAGGTTAATCTTCCTTATCGTAATTACTGCTACTACTGCTACTACTACTATAACTGCTACTACCCCTGTTACTACAACAACAACCGCAATAACAATTATTCCTACTATTACTACTACATTACTCTTACAATTATTAGTATAATATTTCTAGGTGTTGAAATACACACATATTCTCTCTCACTGCCCATACACATACACGTGTGTTTGTGTGTGTGTGTGTGTGTGTGCGTGTGTGTGTGTGTGTGTGTTTGTTTGTGTTTGTGTTTGTGTTTGTGTGTGTGTGAGTGAGTGAGTGAGTTAGTGAGTGAGTGAGTGAGTGAGTGAGTGAGTGAGTGAGTGAGTGAGTGAGTGAGTGTATGTGTGTGTGCGTGTGTGTATGTGTGTGTGTGAAAATAATCATAGGGCCAGTGACAGACTAATAAAAAAGAAACAGCCACTTCACGAGCACAGACAACCAGGCAGGTGCCAACAACCGTTAACCCCATCGACCCCACACACCAAAAGATACCTCAACCGCACGTGTCTGCTGTTGACGCGAATCGAATTTTCCAATTTTAGCGGCTGTTTCCCCCCCCCCCCCTTTTTGGCCATTAATTAACCAATGGCCAGCGAGCGCGACATAGTGCAACGACCTCTTCCATTGCTAGTTATTCATTTCAATCGATAATAGCAAAAGTTTGGGCAGTTATGTCCGGTTGGTGGTGAAGGTACTGAGTATGCCATTGTTTTAATCTGCTTTGGAGATCGGACTATTATTTTTGCTGTT
>NW_027213755.1:0-7500 GCF_042767895.1 Penaeus vannamei | reverse complement strand
TGATGTTCAAATAGGAAGAACAAAAATACCTTGGCAAACCAAATGAGACCATTACTGAATTCTTTATCCTTTCTGCCTTTGAGTCTAACTGGAACAAAAGAGCGCTCGTATTTTATATAATGTGTTAGCTTTGTTTCCTTCCTCTAGTTGTTTCACGGATAGGAGAGTCTACCCTTTGAATTAAAGAGAACGTGACTCTCCGCGAACCCCATCACAGAAAACGGATCCCTTTGCCAATTTCTCCATAGCCTTCGATAATGTGATCGATGGATACTTAAGCTCATTCTTCGAAGCCGTTTCGAATCAATCCCCCGTGGAAATATCTTATCTTAATAAATAGATAAGACACGAATTGGCGAGAAGGTCTGTTTTTGTCTGTCCTTGGCCTTGGGGAGTTGCGCGTGGTATGATATTGATTGCGGCAGTTCAAGCAGTGTTGCCATGTCTAAGCGCTCATGACAACCCCTTCCCATTCAGTGTTTTTTGTCAAAAAAAAAAAAAAAAAGATTCCATTTCCCGTTATGCTGAAGCGAAAGATTTATACTTTTTAATCAGTTTTGCCAGATATTGCGAATATGAGAGAGGGCGAGGGACGGAGAAAGAAAAGGGGGCTTTCCCAGGTGGTGGTGAATGAAGTATATCACTCAGGCTGGAACAAAATCCCTGTCTGGATAACGAAAAGAATCCCTGTCTGGATAACCGAGAGACCGGATTCATGTGTCTAGAAAAAGAGGGATACGAGAGCTAAAGATATTTCCCGACACGACAGCTTATCGAAGGAAATATCATAATTTTTTTATCTTATTCCAACTCGGATTTTGAGAGAGAGAGAGAGAGTTGGAGAAAATAAAAACAATTAGCCATTCGAAGTAAAAAAAGGAGACTTGCTCAGCGCCGATCGAAGGATACGAACCCAAAGATCAATGGGAATGTCCTGGATTACGTGTCGTATCCTTCTAGACTGGCCATTGCCGCTGTATCACACGGCCCCGCGTTGCTAAGTTCGTCAGCTTCTCCTCCACTTATCACTCTTGTCGACCTGATTCATTTTTTTCCGGATAAACACACGTATATATGTTTTTTTTTCGATTTTGAACATGGGAGGGAGGGTATTGCTTGTCATGACGTCATAGTTTGGGTTCTAGGGAGTATAGGAAGGTGATGACGTCATCTTT
The DNA here is from genome assembly GCF_042767895.1 of Penaeus vannamei. Taxonomy (NCBI): domain Eukaryota; kingdom Metazoa; phylum Arthropoda; class Malacostraca; order Decapoda; family Penaeidae; genus Penaeus; species Penaeus vannamei. The sequence continues at coordinate 6,325 of NW_027213755.1, read as the reverse complement.
ATTTTCGTAAAGGGCGTGTCTGTGCAGCAGCTGATGAGTAAAACCGTTAGAACTGCAATTTGAAATTTTGAAAAAAAACAGCACTTATCAATTAATTTCATTCTTATGGATACTTTTGAGTTATTTATAGACAATTATTGATTGCAGGTTAGAAAATAGAAACAAATATGTTTATTTTATTTATTCCCCAGACATCGTTTTGAGTGTTATGTATGTGTGATGTGTTTGTGTATGTAAGTGTGTTTGTATGTGTAAGTGTGTGTATGTGTGATGTGTTTGTGAATGTAACCGTGTTTGTATGTGTAAGTATGTGTATGTGTTTACTGTGTTTCTAAGTGAGATTGTATGTGAATGTCTGTGTACAAGTGAGTTTCCATCTGTAAGTGTATTTGAGTGTGTGTTTCTGGTATCAATGTGCGTGTGTGTGTTTCTGTGTCTGTGTGTGCGTGTGTGTGTGTGTGTGTATGTGTATGTGTCTGTGCGTGTACGTGTGTCTGCCTGTGTGTCTGTGTGTATGTCTGTGTCTGTGTGTGTGTGTGTGTGTGCATCTGTGTCTATTTGCATGTGTGTGTGTCTGTGCGTGTACGTGCTTGTGTCTGTGTCTGTGTGTACGTGTCTGTGTCTGTGTGTGTTCCTGTGCATCTGTGTCTATGTGCACATGTGTGTGTATATTTGTCTATTCATGTGCATATTTCATGTAAGAGAATATCGTCCCATCATTTTTATTTTTGCCTTAATTGCAAAACAAACATTAATTATCTCTGCTCATACGAGTATTATCACCAACAGTAGTTTTAATTTCCGTTTAATTAAAATCGAATTACTGTGAAAAATGGAGAAAAGTAGACAGACGAAAAATAGAGCAGACAAATGGCGAGAAGAGAGAGAGAGAGAGAGAGAGAGAGAGAGAAGAGAGAGAGAGAGAGAGAGAGAGAGAGAGAGAGAGAGAGAGAGAGAGAGAGGAAATAAATGAGAATGGAAAGAGAGGGAGAAAGAAAGAAAGAAAGGAGCAAAAGAGAGAGATAGAAGAAGAAATAAATGAGAATGGAAAGAGAGGGAGAAAGAAAAAAAGGAAGGAGTAAAAGGCAGAAAGGAGAAGAGAGAGATAGAAGGGAAAGAAATAAATGAGGAAATAAAGAGAGGGAGAAAGAAAGAAAGAAAGGTGTAAAGGCAAGAAAAGAGAGAGATAGAAGAAAGAAGCAAAATGAGAATGAAGAGAGAGGGAGAAAGAAAGAAAGCAAGGAGTAAAAGGCAAGGAAAAAGAGAGATAGAAGAAGAAATAAATGAGAATGGAAAGAGAGGGAGAAAGAAAGAAAGGAAGGAGCAAAAGCGAGAAAAGAGAGAGATAGAAGAAGAATGAGAATGAAGAGAGAGGGAGAAAGAAAGAAAGAAAGGAGTAAAAGGCGAGAAAAGAGAGAGAGAGAGAAGAAATAAATGAGAATGGGAAGAGAGGGAGAAAGAAAGAAAGCAAGGAGTAAAAGGCAAGGAAAAAGAGAGATAGAAGAAGAAATAAATGAGAATGAACAGAGACAGAGAGAGGGAAAAGGAGAAGGAAAGAAAGCACGAAGCAAAAGGCGAGAAAAGAGAGAGATAGAAGAAGAAATAAATGAAAATGAACAGAGAGAGAGAGAGAGAAAAGGAGAAAGAAAGAAAGCAATTGATATACGACTGAAAAAAAGAATTACGAGTTGTAAATTACGTAACATGAGAGGTTAAGCGAAAGAGAAGTGGAAGGAGAGACGAAGAGAGAAACGGAAGGGAATAAACGCAGAGAGTAAGAGAAGAAGACGATAGAGAAGAGAAGGAGAATCCAAAATGAAGAAAAAGGGAGGAGACGGAGAGAGAAGCAAGACAGGGAGGAGGGGGAAGGGGGAAGTAGGAAGAGGGGGTGACAGGAAAGGAAAGAGAGGGAGGAAGGGGAAGGGAGGGAGAAGGGGGAGTAACGAAGGAAGGGAGAGGGAGGGAAAGGGAAGGGAGAAGGGAGGGGGTAACGAAGGGAAGGAGAGAGGGAGGAAAGGGGAAGGAGGAAGGGGAGTAACGAAGGGAAGGGAGAGAGGAGGGGAAAGGAAGGGAGAAGGGGGAGTAACGAAGGGGAAGGGAGAGAGGAGGGGAAGAGGGGAAGGGAGGGAAGGGGGGAGTAACGAGAGGGAAGGGAGAGAGGAAGGAAAGGGAAGGGAGAAGGGGGAGTAACGAAGGGGAAGGGAGAGAGGAGGAAAGGGAAGGGAGAAGGGGAGAGTAACGAAGGGAAGGGAGAGAGGAGGAAGGGGAAAGGGAGAAGGGGGGAGTAACGAAGGGAAGGGAAAGAGGAGGGAAAGGGAAGGAAAGGGGGAGTAACGAAGGGGAAGGGGAGAGAGGAGGGAAAGGGAAGGGAGAAGGGGGAGTAACGAAGGGGAAGGGGAGAGGAGGGAAAGGTAAGGGAGAAGGAGGAGAGATAGGAGGGAGAAGGGGGGATGACGAAGGGAAGGGAGAGAGCGAAGGAATGGAGGAAGGAGAAGGAGGGAGACATGGGAGAATTGGAAGGTGGAGGTGACGAAAGGAGGGGGAAAATTAAGGGAGAAGGAGGGAGGAGGAGTGAGGATGGAGAAGGGGAGAATAGGAAGGAAGAAGAGGGGTAACGAAAGGGAGGAGAAAGGGGAAGAAAGGAGGAAGAGAAGCGAGAGGTGAGAAGGTTGAGGGGGTGAGCAAGCAGGTTGGAGCGCAGGAGAAGATAGAAGAGGAGTGGGGGGGGAGGCTGGCAGGTGGGGGTAACGTGGTGAAGAAGAAAGATAAGAAAGGAGGAAAAAATAAAGAAGGAAGAAGAGAAAGGAGAATAGATAGAAGTAAATAGAAGGGAGCAGACGAAACAGGGAAGAGAGACAGAGAACGAGGAAGGGAGGGAGAAGAGATAGAAGTAGATAGAAGGGAGAGAGGAGAGAGCAGACGAAACAGGGAAGAGAGGAAGAGGAGGAAGGAAGAGGTGGGTGAGTACGCCCCCCACCCCCCCACCCCCCCACCCCCCCTCACCCCCTTCTTCGTCGATTCCCAGAAGCGGAAAAAATCTACCATTCTTCTCCTCCTCCCTCTCCTCCACCTATCCCTTCTTCTTCTCCTCCCTCTCCTCCTACTATCCCTTCTTCTCCTCCTCCCTCTCCTCCACCTATCCCTTCTTCTTCTTCTTCTTCTTCTTCTTCTTCTTCTTCTTCTCCCCTCTTCTTCTTCTTCTTATCCCTCCCTTCTTCTTCTTCTTCTTCTTCCTTTTCCCTCTTCACTCTGCTCACTCCTATCCTCCTCCTCCCTTCTTCTTCCTTCTTCTTCTTCTTCTTCCCTTCTTCTTTTTCTCCTCACTCCTCCTTCTTCTCCTCCTCCTCCCTCCTCCTCCTCCTCTCCCTCCCACTCCTCCTCCTCCCTCCTCTCCTCTCCTCCCTTCCCCTCTCCTCCTCCCTCCTTTCCTCCTCTTATCCTTCTCCCTCCTCCTCCTCCCTCTCTCCTCCTCCTCCTTCCTCTCTCCTCCTCCATCCTTTCCTCCCTCCTCTTCCTCCCTTCTCCTCCTCCTCCCTCTCCCTCCTCTCCTCCACTACTCCTCCTCCTTTTCCTCTTCCTCTTCCTCCTCTTCCTCCTCCTCCTCCCTCTCCTCCTCCTCCCTCTCCTCCTCCTCCCTCTCCTCCTCCTCCCTCTCCTCCTCCTCCTCCTTCTCCACCTCCTATATTTGTCAACGTGGCAGTAGGAAGAAAATTGTCTTCCTTACTGTGATTCCTTATTTTCACTTTCGACGACTTTCTCAATCGTATTATTTGCGTGAGTGCGTGTGTATGTTCAGGTGTGTGTGCGTGCGTGTGTGCGTGTGTGTGTAATTAGGGGATATGAATGTGAGCGAATGTGTGAATTATTATGTATGTAATTATTATTAAATTATATATTATCATTATTATTAGATATATATATATATATTAGTCGTATCATTTGGATATGTTCGTGTGTATGTTCAGGTGTGTGTGTGCGTGTGTGCGTGCGTGCGTGTGTGCGTGCGTGCGTGCGTGTATGCGTGCCTGCGTGTGTGCGTGTGTGCGTGTATGCATGTATGTGTCATAAGGGAATATGAATGTGACCGAATGTGTGAATTATTAAATAAATTATATATTCAGTGTAGATCCACTATGGCGGTGGATATTGATATATTGTCATGCATTATATCTCATGACTGTAGTGGGGAAGGTGGTGACTAACAGCATTCCTGTAATCGCACGTATGTATGTTCATGCTGACGGTGCGAATGTTGAAATGTAGATACGGGAGTAAGGTCATTTTTCCTTCTTTTTCTTCTATTTCTTTTCTCTTTCTCTTTCTCGAAACTTTCTCGAAACTTTCTTCTCTTTCTTTCTCTCTTCTCTCTTCTCTCTTCTTTTTTTCTTCTTTCTCGAAACCTTCTTCTCTTTTCTCTTTCCTCTTTTGCTGTGGGAGGCAATGCTGTTCCTCCTCCTATTCTCCTCCTCCTCATTTTCGTCGTCCTCCTTCCCCTTCTGCTCTCTTTCATCCCTCCTCCCCTTCTCCTCCCCGCCGCCACCTTCTCCTCCTCCCTCCTCCTCCTCCTCCTCCCCCCCTCCTCCTCCTCCCCTCCTCCTCCACCTTTCCTCCTCCTCCTGCCCCTTCCTCTCCTACTCCTATTCCTCTTCCCCCTCCTTTTGAAGCGACCATCATGAGGGGGGGGGGGGGGAGGGGGGGGGAAGGGCAAGGGGGAGGGAAAGGGAGAAGTGGAAGGGAAAGGGAAATGGAGAGGGATAGAGAGGAAGGAGGAGGAGAGGGGGGAAGGGAGGGACCACCATGGAGGGGAGGGAGGGTAAGGCAAGGGGGAGGGAAAGGGAGAAGTGGAAGGCAAGAGGGATAGGGAGAAAGGAGGAGGAGAGAGAGGGGAAGGAAGGGAGGGGGGAAGGGAGGGAGGTAGAGGGAGAGGGGGAGGGAGTGGGGAAGGTAAAACAAGAAGCGGGAAAGAGAGAAGTTTAGGAAGAGGAATAGGGAGAGGGAGCGTAAGGGAGAGTGAGAGAGGATGGGGAGGGAGAGAGTGAGGGAAAGGGAGAGAAAGAAGCGGCACTGGGACTGGGAGTGCTATAAATAAAATAGACAAGCAAAAATAATCACAGATAGCATAATAAGTAAGAAATGTGAAAACAGAGAGAGAGAGAGAGAGAGAGAGAGAGAGAGAGAGAGAGAGAGAGAGAGAGAGAGAGAGAGAGAGAGAGAGAGAGAGAGAGGAGAAAAAAAATAAAAAAATAGAAAGAAGACGAGAGAAGAAAACAGAAAGCAAAAGAATAAAAAAGACAATAGAAGAAAGAAGACAGAAAACCAGAAAACCAGAAGACCAGAAGACGGAGAAAGAGAGAAAAAAGAGAGAAAAAAGAGAGAAAAAAAGAGAGAAAAAGAGAGAAAAAAAGAGAGAAAAAAGAGAGAAAGAACACCGGAGAAAGGGCGAGGGGACCCCGACCAGCCGTTCCCCGACACACAAACAACGAGCCAAATATTAACGTTAACTATTACTCACACATGAGATCATCGCCTCCTTCCTTCTCGTCCTCTTCGATCAATCTCTCCTCCTCTCTTTCTTTTCTTTCTCTTTTCCTTTCTTTATTCTCTCACTCTCTCTCCTCCCTTCGTCTTCCTAAGATCCCACGAAGGTCGGCCAAAATAACACCCGTAATCATCGAATAAAATGTGTCAATATCAGTTTAAAAAAATATATATATAAGAATAAGAATGAGAAACAAATAAATAAATTAAAAAATGGAAAGACCACGAGAACCGCCGAACAACGCACGGCAACAGGTGTGAGTGTGCGCGTGCCTGTGTCCGTGTGTACGTGTGTGCGTATGTTCCGTTCAACCCGCCTTCCGGTGCCATTCAGTGTAGTCCACCCCTTCCCCCTTTACCTCCGCCCCCCACCCTCTCCTCCCTCATACTTCCACCTATTCCCCAATCCCTTATTCTCCCCTACCCCCCCCCCACGCTCCCCTTACCCTTATCTCTAACCCCACTTCCTCCTGCCATACCTGCATTCTCATAAAATAGTAATAATAATGATAATAATAATAATAATGATAATAATAATAATAATAATAATAATAATAATAATAATAATAAATGACAATAACAACAGCAACAACAAAAACAGCAACAACAACAACAATAATAATAATAATAATAATAATAATAATAATAACAATAATAACAATAATAATAATAATAACAACAACAATAATAATAATAATAATAATAATAATAATAACAACAACAACAACAACAAAATAAATAAATAAAATAATTCAATAAAAAGTCTTCACATCACGTCCTCAATCCA
>NW_027213754.1:15000-25000 GCF_042767895.1 Penaeus vannamei | reverse complement strand
CGACCTCCCAATACAAGATATTCTCCTCTCTCCAAATCAACGACGCTTTCCCTTGTTTATGCCTGTTTGCTTGCTCGCTCGCCTACTTAATGCCTTCCTCCTTGTATGGCCGCTTCACTTGATCAGCTGATTGATAGGCCTACCATTCCCGACCTGCTTTGCTACTTTCTTTCGTCTTACTTCACAAGATTATACATGACCCGCCTTACTTTCTAATTGCTATTACGCTTAATAAACAAACAGACAAATTAATACACAAATATATACGCATTGAAATAAATAGCCAAATTGATAAATACATAAACAAATAAATATACAAAAAACAACACTAACAAACAAAGAAATACATAAAGAAAGAAATATAAAAACAGCACAAATAAATAAACAAATACATCAATATGCATACTCTTTTCATCATGGAATCGCAAACACACACACACACAAAACCAATCACTCAAACCCTTCATACCCAAATCCCTAAACCACCAAAAATACCAATCACGCATACCCAAAATCTCCCTATATCCTATAATAATAATAATAATAATAATAATAATAATAATAATAATAATAATAATAATAATAATAATAATTATCATTATTATTATTATTATTATTATTATTATTATTACAAAAATAATATACCTCCCTACCCCCCAACCCCCCGTCCTCTCATCATCCGGCTCCCCCCCCCCCCCACGCGACCTCCCTGGAGCCGCCCGTACGAGGAAAAAGCCCAGGTGGATTTCGGATTTTAGGTCAAAGGAAAAGTCGGGTATTTAATACGGCGAGACGAGGTGGGGGGAGGGGGAGGGGGAGGGGGAGGTTGGTACGACGTGGCAATCTGTGATCTCCGGGAAGGTGATGCTATGAAGTGGAGGCTTCGGTCTCTTTTTTCTTCTCTGCTATTTTTTTTTCTTGCCTTTCTTTTCTGTTGTCTGTTCTTTCTTTCTTTCTTTCTTTCTCTCGTTTTCTCGTTCCCTCTTCCCATATTTTCCTTTTTTCTTTCTCTCTCTCCCTCCCCCCCCCCCCCCCACTCTCTTTCTCTCTCTCTCTCTCTCTCTCTCTCTCTCTCTCTCTCTCTCTCTCTCTCTCTCTCTCTCTCTCTCTCTCTCTCTCTCTCTCTCTCTCCCCTATCTTCTTTTTCCTCTTCCTCTCGGACAGACACACCAAGAAAAGAAAATAAGTAGAGACAAAGGACAATAAAACTAGAGAGAGAATCATGGAACAAAACGAGTGCAGCTGCACCTTACGTCATCCCCCACCCTCACCCGTACCCCGTCCCTACCCCCACAACCCTCCACTCTCCAACCCATACTTCTCCCCAACCCCCTCCCACACCCCCATCCCTCTGCCCCCACTCCCCCTACCCTACAGACCCCCACCTCTATCCATACCCCGGTCCCTATCCCCTACCCCCTCCACTCCCCCACCCTCACCCCTCCACCCCCACTCCCCCACCCTTTAACCTCCTCCTACCCTCCCCTACCCCTCCCCACACTCCCCCACCCAACCCCGTCCCCCACACTCCCCCACCCAACCCCACACCCCATCCCCCACCCCACCCCGCAGACCTCCACGCCACACTCGCCGCACGTGCGCACCGCAACATCTGCCAAAGGCCAATCCTCACAGTCTCCTATTAGCTCCCTATCGGATGTTCTCGCGTGACCTTGAACTCTCATCTGTTCCGTGACAGATGCGTGGCAGATAGAAATGCATGGTGGGGGAAGGGGGAGAAGGGGAGGAGGGGGGGGGTGATAGGGATAGGGAGAGAGGGAGGGTGGAGAGGGAAAGGGAGGAGGGGGAAGGAGATGGAAAGGGAAGGGGGGAAGGAGAGGGAAAAGGAGGGGGGGGGGAAGGAGATGGAAAGGGAGGGTGCTAAGGAGAGGGAAAGGGAGGGGGGGAAGGAGAGGGAAAGGGGAGGGGGGAGGAGATGGAAAAGGAGGGGGGGAGGAGAGGGAAGGAGAGGGAAAGGGGGGGAAGGAGAGGGGAAAAGGAGGGGGGGAAGGATATGGAAAGGGAGGGTGGGAAGGAGAGGGAAAAGGGAGAGGGGGGGAAGGAGAGGGAAAAGGAAGGGGAAGGAGATGGAAAGGGAGGAGGAAGGGGGGGAAGGAGAGGGAAAGGGAGTAGGGAAGAAGAGGGAAAGGAGAGGGAGGGAGGGAGAGAGAGAGCTGCAGACAAGCAAGCAAGCAGACAGACAAGGCGCATACACACACACACACAAGACAGACAGACAGACAGACAGAGAACACGTGATCATCTTCCGATTTCCTGCCGATGGGCGTAATTGGTCGTCTTCTGTCAACGCATGATCATGAACCCCGCCCCCTCCCCCTTCCCCCTTCCCCCCTCGCATGATCTTTATTAGAAGCCGTGCCCAGGGCTGCCTCTTGTTCTCTTTCTGTTTTTCTTTCTTTCTCTCTTTCTTTCTTTCTTTCTCTTTTTCTCTAGCTCTCGCTCTTTCCCCTTTTTTCCCATCTCTCTTGCTCTCTCATTCTCCTTTTCCCTTCTCTCTTCCATTCCTCCCTCTCCCTCCCTCCCCCATTTCTCTCTATCTCTCTCTCTCTCATTCCACTCTCTTCCCCCCCACTCCTTCTTCCTCTCCCTCTCCCCACTCCCCCCCTCTCCTCTCTCTCTCTCTCTCTCCTCTCCCACTCCCATCCCCCTCTCCCCTCTCTCTCCCTCTCCCTCTCCCTCTCTCCCACTCCCCTCTCTCTCTCCCACCCACCCCCTATCTCTCCCTATCTCTCCCTCTCCCACTTCCCCCTATCTCTCCCTTTCTCTCTCCATCTCCCTCTCTCTCTCCTTCTCCCTCTGAACTTTCGCCGTTCGCCTCCTTCCCCTGACCAGCTAGGGAATGACGAAATAACGAAATACCATCTGTCCCTTTTAACTAAATTGCCTAAATTACCCACGACACGCTTAACTCCTTCGTCTCGTCTTCCTTCTTGTCTCTCTTATTTATCTCATCGCCTCTCTTTCCCCAACCGACCAACAAGCAGGCCGACTGTGGCAGGGCTGAGACAAACAGACGCGTGTAAATGTCTCCGTCGGGCCAACGGACAGACAGACAGACAGACAGACAGACAGACAGACAGACAGACAGACAGACAGGCAGACAGGCATAGGTTTTCATCCATCGATACCCTTACTCCTACCCATACCCCAACCCACTCCTCCTACTCCTCCCCAAACATCCTATTCTTACCTCAACCCCCCGGAACTCCATCCAAACGGCTATTCCTACCCTCCTAGCCACTCCCTCATATTCCCGACCAACCCTCCTACTCCTTCCCTCCCCCAACCCTCCCCCTCCCCCTACCCCGAGCCCCAACCCCCTCTTCCTTTCCATCCATCACCTTGAGAAGGCTCGCAGGCGCTGTAGGTGGGTGGGTGGGCAGGAGGGAGGGAGGGAGGGAGCGAGGGGGGGTAATCTCATAACAAAAATAACCCGTGCATGACCAGGCAGCGGAGGCAGCGGAGGCGGCGGCGCGAGGCGAAGCCGCCCTTGAAAGCGCATGCTCCGCCAGGGCTCATTCCCCAAGCACTCTTGCATTCGCCTCTTTCCTACCTTTCTCCTGAGCGGGTCATTCCACCACCTCCGCCCCCGCCTCCTCCTCATGGCCGGGAGGGGAGGGAGAGCGAGGGACGGAGAGAGGAGGAAGAGGAGGAGGATGTGTGGAGGAAGGGGTGCCGGAAGGGCGAGGAGGTGGAGTGGGTGGAGGAGGAGGAGGAGGAGGAGGCAGCAACCCAGCCGTTCCCGGGAGCCAGCTGTTCCCGGTAGAGCCAGCTGTTGGAAGCGGCAATTACAGCTGGAGCTGCCTGGCGCTCCTCCACCCCCTCAGACGGGCGCCGAGCGAGCCAGCGAGCGGGCGACCGACACAGCACTAGAGGAAGTAGTGTCGCGTGTGAACTGCCACCGCCGCCGACACCGAAGACACTAGCTGACACCTCCGACGACACCCACGACGCCCCAGCAAAGGAACTCACACCCGCGTGGACGCCGGTCGCCCCACGAACACCACCCTGTCGCACATCCACGCAGACGACGCACACGTGCCCTCGCGGAAGCACACGAACGCCCCACACACACGCACACACCAGAGTCAGTAAATGGACACGGTGAGCAGGATGGAGAGAGGGGGACGGGGAGGAGGAGGAGGAGGAGGAGGGAGACGAGTCTACGAAGCACAGGATACAGGTTTGAGATACTGCGGGGCACTCGGAGCTCTCCTTGCCCGGTTCCAGATGACGAAGGATGACGTAACGACGGTATCACGCGACTCCGCTACGGGACGGGGGGGGGGGGGTAGGGAGAGGGAGGGGGAGTAGCGGGGATTGGGAGCTTATGGGGAGGGAGAGTGGAAGGGAATGGGAACAGGGGAAAAGGGAGAAGGGGGTAGTGGGTGAGGGAGAGGGGGAGATGATTCAGGGGGAGTAGATGGGAGGAGGGCGAAGACAGAGGAAAGAAGGGGAGCAGGGGAGAGGGGGTAGTAGAAGTGTAGGGGGGAACGGAGACAGAGAGAGCGCGAGCGGGATGGGGGAGCCCGTGTGTCGCTCCTCCTCCTCCCTCCCTCCCTCCGCTCGCGTGCGGGACTTCGTTAGCGTATTCAACGTGTCCATTTCCTTCGCTCGCTCTCATGCACATAGGCTGGCCCCGGACTCGGCATTAACGACATGCTGGAGGTATGCCCCGCCGCGCCGCGCTGTTCTAAGCCACGCCAAACCGGGCCAAGCCAAGCCGGGCCCCGCCACGTCACGACGCCTTAGCGACAGGGAGAGAACGACAGCGGCGCCGACGACAGGGCGACGCGCACCTTCGCTCTCGGACGAAACACTCACTCACTCCCGTCGCAAACTCCGCGCTCACTCGCACTACTCACCCGCTCTCGCCCTTGCATTCACACGCCCGCACTTCCCCCCCTCCCCCTTCCCCCTTCCCCCTTCCCCTTCTACTCCTTCCCCCTTCCCCTTCCACTCCCTCCCCCTTCCCCTTCCACTCCCTCCCCCTCCCCCTACCCACCCCTCCCCCGCGACCCAGCGCATTCAACAGCCTTCCGTTCTTATCGCGTCTCTCACCTGCTCACTTTCCCGCGACCGATGGCGATAAACGATGAACCGAAGAGATTAGAAAAGTCTCCCCTTCTGCTGTCCCTTTTAAATGTTTTTTTTACCCTTCCTCGACCCTCTTTGCCCAATACACAGACCTCTTTATTCCTCTTTCCTCCCCATCCTTTCTTCCCCCACACTGACCTGATCGCCCTCCCATCTCCTTTTCCCAGGTAGTTCTATCCGCTATCCACTCCCCAACGCATCGAGGCTCCACTACTGACCTCCCACTCCCATCCCTATTCCCCAACTGTTTCCTCTATCCCAGCTCCCCAACCTCCTCACCCTCTCCTTCCCCCCACTCCCAACCCCACCCCACCATACCCCCTTATCCGCTCCATCTAAAACCTGCGTGTCTCTCATCAAGTTTCCCCACATTTTCACCTACATACATACATACATACATACCTACTTACATATATATATCAACTTCGCGACTTCCCTCGCTTTCTCTTCCTCTCCCTCCTCCTCCCCTCCCATCCTCCTTCTTCCTCCTCCTCTTCCACCTTCCATCCTCCTCCCTCCCTCCCATCCTCCATCCTCCTCCTTTTCCTATCTCCCTCTCTCCTTCCCATCCTCCTTCCTCCTCCTCCTCGCTCCCTCCCATCCTCCCCACTATCTCCCCTTATCGCCCCCCCCCCTCTTCCCCACCCCTCCCCTTACCCCCCGCTCCCCCCCCACCCCCAACCACCCCGCGCACGTTCCCCGCGACGACGGCCGCCGATAAGAGCGTGGGAAAGATAGAGACAGCCACGCGCGATATGCCCGATCTGCCCCCTCCCCCTCCACCCCCCTTGGCATGTAGGGGGACAGGGGGGGGAGTCTAAGATTGACTGATAGATTTACTGATTGACTGACTGTTTGCCTCCCCCCCCTCACCTTGGCACCCTCCCCCCTTGAAGTCTTTATTACGGGGGGACGGGGTAGGGGGGGAAGTCTAAGATTGACTGATGGATTGAATGATTGACTGACTGTTTGCCTCCCCCCCCTCCCCTTGGCGTCCTTCCCAGGGGTGTGTGGAAGTCTTTATTACTGGGGGAACGAAGGGGGGGGGGAAGTCTAAGATTGACTGATGGATTGACTGATTGACTGACTGTTTGCCTCCCCCCCCCTCCCCTTGGCGTCCTTCCCCGGGGTGTGTGGAAGTCTTTATTACTGGGGGAACGGGGTAGGGGGGGGGGAGTCTAAGATTGACTGATGGATTGACTGTCTGCCTCTCCCCCTCCCCTTGGCGTCCTTCCCAGGGGGGTGAGGGGTGGGGAGTGGAAGTCTTTATTACTGGGGGAACGAGGGGGGGGGAAGTCTAAGATTGACTGATGGATTGAATGATTGACTGACTGTTTTTTGTGACTGATTTATGGATTGATAAGAGGTTGTGGGTGGGTCGTGTGGTAAGGGTGGGTGGGTGGGTGGGTGCATAGGTAGGTGGGTGGGTGGATGGATGGATGGATGGATGGATGGATGGATGGATGGATGGATGGATGGGTGGGTGGGTGGATGGATGGAAGGATGGATAGATGGAAGGATGGATAGATGGACAGATAGATAGAAGGAAGGATGGATAGATAGATAGATAGATAGATGGATAGTGGTTCGTGGATAGTTTCGACGGATGAAGGAACGGATGGAAAAAGGAATAAAAGAAAGGATGGAAGCGAGGACGAAAGGGATCCGTGACACAATGATCTCCAGGCGGATCGTGAGTCGGATAAACACACAATGACAAACTGGCGGGAGACCTGACTGACTGACTGACTGGCTGAGTGAGTGAGTGACTGCGCGAGTGAAGGAGTGAGTGACTGACTGAGTGAGTGCGTGCGTGCGTGAGTGACTGGCTGAGTGAGTGCGTGAGTGAGTGAGTGTCTGGCTGAGTGAGTGCGTGAGTGAGTGAGTGTCTGGCTGAGTGAGTGAGTGAGTGAGTGCGTGAGTGAGTGAGTGGATGGGTGGGTGGGTGGGTGAGTGAGTGAGTGAGTGAGTGAGTGCGTGAGTGAGGAGAGTGAGTGAGTGAGTGAGTGAGTGAGTGAGTGCGTGAGTGAGTGCGTGAGTGAGTGAGTGAGTGAGTGAGTGAGTGGGTGAGTGAGTGAGTGACAGACTGACCGGATGAACGAATGATTGACGGGTGCAAACCAATCCACCACTCCCTCTTACTCCCACCATCACTCCCCCTCTCCTGCATCCTTCCCCTACCCCAACCCCCACTACCCCTCCCTCCATTCCTAACCCTCCCCTACCTCACTCTCCACCTCCATTTTTGCCTCCGCCTCCTACATCCACTCCCCCTTCCCCCCACAACCCCCCATCACCTCCCCCTCCCCATCCCACCCCACCTCTCCCTCTCCAATGACCTATCCCCCCCCCCATCCACCCAACCTTCCCCAACACAGTCACCTCCCCTTCAAATTCCTCGTCCACCCTAACCTTACTTTTCCCTCTCAGTCCTACATCTATCTTAATTCTTCACTCTTCTTCTATTTCTCCCTTCTCCTCTTTCATTCCCACTCTCCCTCCACCAACTGCTCCACCGCCCCTTCCCATATTTCCTCCTCCATCATCCCCTCCCTTCCATTCCACATTCACCTCCCTCTCCTCCTTCTCCCCTTCCTACTCCCTCTCCCACCCTTCTTTCCTCCCTCCCTCTCTCTCACTCCACCATCTCTACCTACCTTCCCCAGTCTCCCTCTTCACCCTGTCTTCCTTCCCATTCCCTCCCTCTCCTTATTCCCCCGATCTTTCTTCCCACCCTCCTTCCCTCCATCTCCCCCTTCCCCGATCTTCCCTCCTTCCCTCCATCTCCTTCTTCCCTCCATCTCCCCCTTCCCCCGATCTTCCCTCCCTCCCCTCCTTCCCTCCATCTCCCCCTTCCCCGATCTTCCCTCCTTCCCTCCATCTCCTTCTTCCCTCCATCTCCCCCTTCCCCCGATCTTCCCTCCCTCCCCTCCTTCCCTCTATCTCACCCCTCCCCCTGTCTTCCTTTCCTCCCTCCCTCTTCCCTCCCTCCCCTCCTTCCCTCCCTATCACCCTTCCCCTTTCAGTCCTCCCCTTCTCCCTCTTTCGCCTTATTCCTCGTTCATCTAAACAAAACGAACACCCTCACACACGCAAGTACACTCATGAAACCCAAATAAACCCATTCTATAAACACCGAGGTTCTACTTCTCTACACTACACGCGCACATTACACCTGCCAACCCCCCCCCCCCTCCCCGCCCAGGTGGATCGCGTTTCTCTCTCCCTCCCTCCTTCCCTCCCCCTCTCTCCCTCTCCCTCCCTCCTTCCTTCCCCCCCTCTCTCTCCCTCCCCCCTCTATCCCTCTCCTTCTCTCTCTCTTTCTTATTTACTCACTCACTCACTCATTCGCCCTCTCATTCACTCATTTATAACTCACTCATTCACTCGCTCACTCATTCGCTCTCTCATTCACTCATTTATAACTCACTCATTCACTCACTCACTCATTCGCTCTCTCATTCACTCATTCATAACTCACTCATTCACTCACTCACTCACTCAGACATCCACTCACTCACCCACTCACTCACTCACTCAGACATCCATTCACTCACTCACTCACTCACTCACTCACTCACCCACTCACTCACTCACTCACTCACTCACCCACTCACTCACTCACTCACTCAGCTCACACTCTCTCTCTCTCTCTCTCGCCGTTGCTAACCGGATCCGCAAGGTTTCCGAGTCCGCTCCCACCCATACATGACCTTTTCGACTAATGCTAAGAAAAAAAAAGAAAAACGAGAGAAAAATAGAGAGAAAAAGAAAAGAAGAGTGTAAAATAGAGAAAAAAAGAAAAGACCAGGGTAAAATAGAGAGAAAAAAGAGAAAAGAAGAGAGTAAAATAAAGAAAAAAGAAAAGAAAAGAGAGAAAAAAGAGAAAAGAAGAGAGTAAAATAAAGAAAAAAAAGAAAAGAGAGAAGAAAAGAGAAAAGAGAAAAAAAGAGAGAAAAAAACGATTTTTTCCCAAAGCCCGGAACGAGATCAAACGCTTGACTCGTCTCCTCTGTGACATAAACAAAACAAAGGAGGGAGAAAACTGGTGATAAATGAAGGTATGAGAAAACGCGTGATAATAAAAGGAGGGAAAAGGAAGAAAACCGGTGATAAATGCAGGATGAGAAAATGCTTAATAAAAGGAGGGACATGGGAGAAAACCGGTGATAAATGAAGGAATGAGAAAATGCGCGATAGTAAAAGGAGGGAAAAGGAAGAAAACCGGTGATAAATGAAGGAATGAGAAAATGCGCGATAACAAAAGGTGGGACAAGGAAGAAAACCGGTGATAAATGAAGGATGAGAAAACGCGCGATGATTAAAGGAGGGACAAGAAAATAAGAAAAATCAATGCGTATGCTTTCTGCTTTTAACGTCGGAATTCCAAGACATAAAATGCGGTAAAATAATGCAAAACAACCATGGGAAATATACCAGACTAGGCAAAGATCATAAAGTTATATATGATGTGTAAACGCTAATCCAAAAACACATAAACATAATCGCCTAAGAAAAATAAAAGTTATATGACCAAGTAAGCACTTTAACGAATGACCCAGACTAGTATAATAAACAGATACAGATAAATGAATAAATAATTGTGCACTATACACACATGCGTAACCACACACACACACACACATAAATATATGTATATATATATATATGTATATATACATACATATAACACCTACTAATCGATAACAAGAAATGCACAAGAGCGACGCCCCAGAAGAAGAAAAAGAAAAAACTAAAAACACGAACAAAAATTGAAAAAAAAAAAAAAAAAAACGAAATAGAAAAATGCCCAACACCAATTCAAAACATACCGAATCCATCAAAATAAAAAAAAATCCACGCACGAAACAACGACACACTT
>NW_027213754.1:10000-12500 GCF_042767895.1 Penaeus vannamei | reverse complement strand
TTTTTATTCAATGATAGTTATTTATACCATGAATACTATTATCTCCATCATCAACATTATCATCATTATAACCATTATTACTGTAATAACAAATACAATAACAATAATAATAATGTCATAGAATACTGCTGGACCAATCACATTGAACAATGATAAATAATATCACAATCATTTCCACAACCCTCTACAAGAGAGAGTTACAGAAGAAGTTGATCACACCCTTTACGTGCTCATATTCACACTCAACACTAGACAGGTAGGCATTCCAAGAAGTAGAAACTATTCCACTACGCTAAAGACACCATCCAATCAAAGTCCTTTTCCGAGGATTCTCTTCTACTACGGGACAACACACAGCACAAGGACAATCTACGGAAAAATTAGGGATAAGGAGAGCAATGCAAACTGAAAGTATGGGTAACGGGATGCTTCGGCCCGCAATTTTGTCTGAAATCCTAGTCACATTTCTAGTGAACTAAATATCTACAGATTTTTTTCCGATTCAGGCAAAAACAACTATCAAAATCAGGATAACAAAAGAACAAGAAAAGACTCTGTTCTCCAACCAAATGAACTCAACTAGAGCATTTCCTTAACTGAGGATATTTGACAAAAAAAAATTTTAGGAAGTACTAAATAAAAAAGCCTTCCTTTAGTTCTATGACAAAACATACATGCAATGGTCTTCAAGGCATTTCATATAACATGTATCAAAAATAACCAAATAAAAATGGACTGTAAACCTAAATTTTGCTCTGTTTTGTTTTTCTACTTACTTTGCGGTCCTTTGAGAAACATGGAAAAGTACAATGCATGAACTACTGTTACATATGAAATTTTTTTGGTCTTTAAAAAAAGGTAGACAACATTTTCATGAATACAGAAAATTGAGTGCAAACACATTATCCATAAAATTTAATGGGAATGACCTGCACTTGAAAGTGCAACCACAAACATGAATTATATTCATTCCATGATAGAATATCAGGACTAATTAATGAATAATCTAAATTGTAAATAAATGTGTGGATTAACAATATTTTAAAAGTAATTTTAGAGGAATTTTTACCATTTTAACCAGAAGTGATTAATAGCTAATTCTATGAACTAGTGCAGATCTCACTATTGGTAAATACCATCTACACACATAAACTATACACCAAGATACACATTTATACAAACAAATATGAAATCTATGAATTCTTACACATACACAGAGGTAAACCCTTACATGTATCCAGATATTAAAACATATATGGTACAGGAATACATGTATACTATTGCACAAAAACAAAAATTGTATATATCAAACACATAGTACACATCTCACACTCAAATAAAAAACAAAGAAGAGAGGAAATGCACAAGAACAAGGAGAAAGAGAAAGTAAGAAGCAAACAATATTAACAAACACAAGTGAGACAGTTCAGAGCTCGTCTCTCTGAACCATTTTATGCAAGGTGTTAAAACTGCTAAAGGAAATCTTACAAGTTGAGGAACTTGGAGGAAGGCCATAAATTTTCAATTACTAACACTTTAAACATATATATAAAATCTATCTATCTATCTATCTATCTATCTATCTATATATATACATATAATGTGTATATATAATATAAAAATAGCATATACATAAAATTCATAATATGTATATGATATATATATACACATATGTATATATATACAATATATATATATATATATATATATATATATATATATATATATATATATATATATGTATATATAAATATGTATATATATATATATATATATATATATATATATACATACATATATATACATATATACATATATACATATATATACATATATATACACTATATATATACATATATACATATATACATATATATACACCTATATATATCTATATCTTTATCTATATCTATATGTACATATATACATACATATAGACACATAGATAGATATGGATAGATATAGATAAATAGATAGATGTAGATACATAGATATGAATAAATATATAAATTGATATAGATATATACATATATAGATAGTTATGGATATATATGGATATATGGATATAAATATATATAGATATCTATATCTATAATATATCTATATCTGTGTGTGTGTGTGTGTGTGTGTGTGTGTGTGTGTGTGTGTGTGTGTGTGTGTGTGTGTGTGTGTGTGTGTGTGTGTGTGTGTGTGTGTGTGTGTGTGTGTGTGTGTGTGCGCGCGCGCGCACGTGTGTGTGCTTGTGTGTGCGTGTGTGTGTCTGTATATGTGTTTGTATATATATATACATACACACACATGTGTGTATCTTTTTTACCTTACCTAATAAATGTAATGTCAAAGTATTTCTCTTAACTTTTTGACTAGTTTGAAAAATACCTAGTCTCAAATTTATCAACTGCTTCAATTATTGTCAAAATTTCTAACAACAATCTTAGAGAATCAAAAGATAATATACTGTACAACTACGTAATCAACATTTAAAATACCTGCTATGAAA
>NW_027213753.1:60000-79594 GCF_042767895.1 Penaeus vannamei | reverse complement strand
AAGAGACTCGTTTATTATTTCCCAGTAAATGAGGTGTAATGTTACATCTGTGAACCGTTTCTAGCTGCTACTGAGGTCATGATTTCCATGTGCAGTAACCTATACATGTCACCTTTGATTAGTTACAGGTTGTGATGGAGAATTGATACGAGACTATGAAAAAAATAATGCAGTATTACTTACTGTTATTGCATAGAGGATTAGACTACCCATACAGATGTGGAGTCTTCTCAAGGAAAATAGTTTCTTACCATTTTAATACAAAATATGACAGATTTTGACCTTAGAAAATGGAAAACATATTTGAAGGATAAGTGCTAGTAGCATAGCGAAGAGGAGGCAAGGAGTCTTGATACTGGGCATGAGTGTTTGTGTGGGCCAGACTTATAAGACTCAAGTAAGCCTAATGCTCAAATTTTAGTGTGAGAGCTGTGAGGTGCCTGTATCCAACAAGCAAAGTGTGATTTGGAATCATGAATAATAATGAATGGCAGAAAATAAAATTACAGTATGTTCAAGAAAGTTAGTTTTATGATTTATCTTATGCAGAATTTAACCTTGCGAGGCAAGGCCAACGATTTGTCCATGATTTCCTCTAGGATCTGTAGGAGGAGTCTGCCTTGTCTTTGCTGCGTGCAGCGTGCCTGGCTAGCTCACCATGGGGAGTGGCAGTGTGCCAGCACAAAAGCACTGTAGCCTTACCAGGCATGAAATTGAAACCTCATGACAACTCTAGCTATTCCCATCAGCATAAGGTTTAGATTGCAATGATATAGTATTGACAGAAACATGACAAAACAATATGGTAATTCTTAACTTACGACGGTCCATTTGTATCAAAATTGATGCGTGACTCATCCGGGAACCTGCCTGTACACTGCTCTCCACCGGCAACAAAATCAGAGTGCAAGTTCCGATCTAGCTTTGCACTGGTGGGACAGCCGGCAATTTTTCTTTTTCTGGGTGTCGCATGTGTGTGACACGGGGTACATGTGGGTTAACTGTATCAGTGTTTGTTCAGATACTGAAGCAACATTATTTCTCATTTCCTACACACTGATGGCTAGTGCTATAGAATGTTTCTTGACTGGCCATGCATTAAATTTTTGGCAAATGTAATTCCATATGATGGGTTTGTGTAAATTGTAGACTAATGATCATATGCTTAAAGAAATTGTAGAATACACTCTTCGTAGTGCTAATTCTCTACTAATGAATAATACCGTAAAAAATCAACTGGTGTACCAAAATAGGGCAAGAGGATAAGAATATTATATTTTTCAACTGGCAGTCCTAAAGTTACGTCAAGATTCCTACAATCGTGAATAACCTAGCATAAGAAAATTGTCAAGAACTGATTTACATTACACAATTTCTTAAGCATACGACCATTAGAATCCAAAAAACACAATTGTTTGTTGCTGCCAGTCCTCAAGCTCATTACCAATCATAAGAATTCAACATTTAGAGGTTGCTTCACATGTGACTCCCCTCCCTCTCTCCACCCTTCCCATTCCCTTATCATACATCCTTATGAAATACTGAAGTGTCATAGAACCTTATAAGTAATATTCCCTTTTTATGAGGTTCACAAATGTGTGATGCAGAGAGTGCACTAGAGATTTAACTGTGTTACAGCCCCAGGAAGTGTCCTGTTAATGCCAGACATCAAGGGCGTTACGAAGTTAAGTGATGGAAAGCTACAAGCATAAAAGATTTTGTTGATACTATCTAGTGGTTGTGTCCTTGGCAAATAGAGGAGGAGAGATACAGGGTACCAAAGGTCTAGTCACTGATTTTGTGGTCTTATCAACAGCCTTGACCAAATCATAATCATGACTTGGCTTATCTTTCTTTTTGCTCTTTCCAACTTATTTTTATCCCCTTCCCCTGACACAATACCCTTTGGATAAGATAGAGAAGGTAAAAATAATGACAATAATACAGTAATGCTAGATAAGTAGTTAATGTGAATGTTAACTTCATCAGAAATCAGTTCATTTAATTTTGAATTGTTGTCCCTACCCTATATTTTAAGAAGTAATTTTTTTTTTTTTTTTTTTTTTTTTTTTATTATTACAAATTTCGTTAGCCACTGGTAATTGGTTGAATGTTTTGCTTGCTTTTACCAGAATCTCGCAAGTAGGGGGATTGAAGACCCATTATAAGCTGTACTGATTTGATTTTCTTTTGATGCTAATGTATTGGGTGCAGTCATCTTACCAGTCCCCCCCCCCCTCTCTCTCTCTCTCTCTCTCTCTCTCTCTCTCTCTCTCTCTCTCTCTCTCTCTCTCTCTCTCTCTCTCTCTCTCTCTCTCTCTCTCTCTCTCTCACTCTCACTCTCACTCTGTCTGTCTGCCTCTCACTCTCACTCTCACTCTGTCTGTCTGCCTCTCACTCTCACTCTCACTCTGTCTGTCTGCCTCTCACTCTCACTCTCACTCTCTGTCTGCCTCTCACTCTCACTCTCACTCTGTCTGCCTCTGCCTCTCACTCTCACTCTCACTCTGTCTGTCTGCCTCTGCCTCTCACTCTCACTCTGTCTGTCTGCCTCTGCCTCTCACTCTCTCTGTCTGTCTGCCTCTCACTCTCACTCTGTCTGTCTGCCTCTCTGTCTGCCTCTCACTCTCACTCTGTCTGTCTGTCTGCCTCTCTCTCTCACTCTCACTCTGTCTGCCTCTCACTCTCACTCTCACTCTGTCTGTCTGCCTCTCACTCTCACTCTCACTCTGTCTGTCTGCCTCTCACTCTCACTCTCACTCTGTCTGTCTGCCTCTCACTCTCACTCTCACTCTGTCTGCCTCTCACTCTCACTCTCACTCTGTCTGTCTGCCTCTCACTCTCACTCTCACTCTGTCTGCCTGCCTCTCACTCTGACTGTCTGCCTGCCTCTCACTCTCACTCTCACTCTGACTGTCTGCCTGCCTCTCACTCTCACTCTCACTCTGACTGTCTGCCTGCCTCTCACTCTCACTCTGTCTGCCTGCCTCTCACTCTCACTCTCACTCTGCCTGCCTCTCACTCTCACTCTCACTCTGTCTGCCTGCCTCTCACTCTCACTCTCACTCTGTCTGCCTGCCTCTCACTCTCACTCTGTCTGCCTGCCTCTCACTCTCACTCTGTCTGCCTGCCTCTCACTCTCACTCTGTCTGCCTGCCTCTCACTCTCACTCTGTCTGCCTGCCTCTCACTCTCACTCTGTCTGCCTGCCTCTCACTCTCACTCTGTCTGCCTGCCTCTCACTCTCACTCTGTCTGCCTGCCTCTCACTCTCACTCTGTCTGCCTGCCTCTCACTCTCACTCTCACTCTGTCTGCCTGCCTCTCACTCTCACTCTCACTCTGTCTGCCTGCCTCTCACTCTCACTCTCACTCTGTCTGCCTGCCTCTCACTCTCACTCTCACTCTGTCTGCCTGCCTCTCACTCTCACTCTCACTCTGTCTGCCTGCCTCTCACTCTCACTCTCACTCTGTCTGCCTGCCTCTCACTCTCACTCTCACTCTGTCTGCCTGCCTCTCACTCTCACTCTCACTCTGTCTGCCTGCCTCTCACTCTCACTCTCACTCTGTCTGCCTGCCTCTCACTCTCACTCTCACTCTGTCTGCCTGCCTCTCACTCTCACTCTCACTCTGTCTGCCTGCCTCTCACTCTCACTCTCACTCTGTCTGCCTGCCTCTCACTCTCACTCTCACTCTGTCTGCCTGCCTCTCACTCTCACTCTCACTCTGTCTGCCTGCCTCTCACTCTCACTCTCACTCTGTCTGCCTGCCTCTCACTCTCACTCTCACTCTGTCTGCCTGCCTCTCACTCTCACTCTCACTCTGTCTGCCTGCCTCTCACTCTCACTCTCACTCTGTCTGCCTGCCTCTCACTCTCACTCTCACTCTGTCTGCCTGCCTCTCACTCTCACTCTCACTCTGTCTGCCTGCCTCTCACTCTCACTCTCACTCTCACTCTCACTCTGTCTGCCTGCCTCTCACTCTCACTCTCACTCTGTCTGCCTGCCTCTCACTCTCACTCTCACTCTCACTCTGTCTGCCTGCCTCTCACTCTCACTCTCACTCTCACTCTGTCTGCCTGCCTCTCACTCTCACTCTCACTCTGTCTGCCTGCCTCTCACTCTCACTCTCACTCTGTCTGCCTGCCTCTCACTCTCACTCTCACTCTGTCTGCCTGCCTCTCACTCTCACTCTCACTCTGTCTGCCTGCCTCTCACTCTCACTCTCACTCTCACTCTGTCTGCCTGCCTCTCACTCTCACTCTCACTCTGTCTGCCTGCCTCTCACTCTCACTCTCACTCTGTCTGCCTGCCTCTCACTCTCACTCTCACTCTGTCTGCCTGCCTCTCACTCTCACTCTCACTCTGTCTGCCTGCCTCTCACTCTCACTCTCACTCTGTCTGCCTGCCTCTCACTCTCACTCTCACTCTGTCTGCCTGCCTCTCACTCTCACTCTCACTCTGTCTGCCTGCCTCTCACTCTCACTCTCACTCTGTCTGCCTGCCTCTCACTCTCACTCTCACTCTGTCTGCCTGCCTCTCACTCTCACTCTCACTCTGTCTGCCTGCCTCTCACTCTCACTCTGTCTGCCTGCCTCTCACTCTCACTCTCACTCTGTCTGCCTGCCTCTCACTCTCACTCTCACTCTGTCTGCCTGCCTCTCACTCTCACTCTCACTCTGTCTGCCTGCCTCTCACTCTCACTCTCACTCTGTCTGCCTGCCTCTCACTCTCACTCTCACTCTGTCTGCCTGCCTCTCACTCTCACTCTCACTCTGTCTGCCTGCCTCTCACTCTCACTCTCACTCTGTCTGCCTGCCTCTCACTCTCACTCTCACTCTCACTCTGTCTGCCTGCCTCTCACTCTCACTCTCACTCTCACTCTGTCTGCCTGCCTCTCACTCTCACTCTCACTCTGTCTGCCTGCCTCTCACTCTCACTCTCACTCTCACTCTGTCTGCCTGCCTCTCACTCTCACTCTCACTCTGTCTGCCTGCCTCTCACTCTCACTCTCACTCTCACTCTGTCTGCCTGCCTCTCACTCTCACTCTCACTCTCACTCTGTCTGCCTGCCTCTCACTCTCACTCTCACTCTCACTCTGTCTGCCTGCCTCTCACTCTCACTCTCACTCTCACTCTGTCTGCCTGCCTCTCACTCTCACTCTCACTCTGTCTGCCTGCCTCTCACTCTCACTCTCACTCTCACTCTGTCTGCCTGCCTCTCACTCTCACTCTCACTCTCACTCTGTCTGCCTGCCTCTCACTCTCACTCTCACTCTGTCTGCCTGCCTCTCACTCTCACTCTCACTCTCACTCTGTCTGCCTGCCTCTCACTCTCACTCTCACTCTCACTCTGTCTGCCTGCCTCTCACTCTCACTCTCACTCTGTCTGCCTGCCTCTCACTCTCACTCTCACTCTCACTCTGTCTGCCTGCCTCTCACTCTCACTCTCACTCTCACTCTGTCTGCCTGCCTCTCACTCTCACTCTGTCTGCCTGCCTCTCACTCTCACTCTCACTCTCACTCTGTCTGCCTGCCTCTCACTCTCACTCTCACTCTGTCTGCCTGCCTCTCACTCTCACTCTCACTCTCACTCTGTCTGCCTGCCTCTCACTCTCACTCTCACTCTCACTCTGTCTGCCTGCCTCTCACTCTCACTCTCACTCTCACTCTGTCTGCCTGCCTCTCACTCTCACTCTCACTCTCACTCTGTCTGCCTGCCTCTCACTCTCACTCTCACTCTCACTCTGTCTGCCTGCCTCTCACTCTCACTCTGTCTGCCTGCCTCTCACTCTCACTCTGTCTGCCTGCCTCTCACTCTCACTCTCACTCTCACTCTGTCTGCCTGCCTCTCACTCTCACTCTCACTCTCACTCTGTCTGCCTGCCTCTCACTCTCACTCTCACTCTCACTCTGTCTGCCTGCCTCTCACTCTCACTCTCGCTCTCACTCTGTCTGCCTGCCTCTCACTCTCACTCTCGCTCTCACTCTGTCTGCCTGCCTCTCACTCTCACTCTCGCTCTCACTCTGTCTGCCTGCCTCTCACTCTCACTCTCACTCTCAATCTGTCTGCCTGCCTCTCACTCTCACTCTCACTCTCACTCTGTCTGCCTGCCTCTCACTCTCACTCTCACTCTCACTCTGTCTGCCTGCCTCTCACTCTCACTCTCACTCTGTCTGCCTGCCTCTCACTCTCACTCTCACTCTCACTCTGTCTGCCTGCCTCTCACTCTCACTCTCACTCTCACTCTGTCTGCCTGCCTCTCACTCTCACTCTCACTCTCACTCTGTCTGCCTGCCTCTCACTCTCACTCTCACTCTCACTCTGTCTGCCTGCCTCTCACTCTCACTCTCACTCTGTCTGTCTGCCTGCCTCTCACTCTCACTCTCACTCACTCTGTCTGTCTGCCTGCCTCTCACTCTCACTCTCACTCTGTCTGTCTGTGTCTGCCTGCCTCTCTCTCTCTCTCTCTCTCTCTCTCTCTCTCTCTCTCTCTCTCTCTCTCTCTCTCTCTCTCTCTCTCTCTCTCTCTCTCTCTCTCTCTCTCTCTCTCTCTCTCTCATGGAGTTTATCATAATGAGAGATCATTATGGTATCTTTCGTGACCTGAGCAATAGAGCTGGGAAGAACAGTTTAGCAAATACAAATTGTGCTTGGCATGCTTCCATGTTGGTTGGTTTCCTCTAACCTTGGCCAAAGCTATGTATGTCAGGCAGTAGTTCTTCCGATATTCATTGATGTACCAGTACCTTTGGGTATGTAGTCTGAAGTCTTGTACTACCTTTTGATGTATTACAGAATCTTTTAAATCTGAATAATATACACTTTGTAAGCCATTAGTTCTTTGCCATGGAAGGGCTAATTCAGCAAATTGGGAAGGTGACCATAGAATACCACAGTTCCTGGAAAATGGTAGCACCTGGTATTAGATCCTCCGTGAATGTTTTCCTTTGGGGTTTGGGATGTAGCACTCTTATTTTAGCTTCTGACGTAACTCGCTAGTCTATTGGAAGAGAGCCAGGCTGCGGGCTTACACGGGTGCCATATCACGTGAGTGGAAGCAGATTTTTGTGCATGACTTGGCAGGTGTCAAGTCCCTTTGGTCTTGACCTTCATGCTGTTTTGCCATGTATAGTTCAACTATTCCCTCAGGTGCTGGGATGGGAACAGACATACTGGTACTGGTTTGGACTTCAGCTTATATTTACTGCTTTTCTTGGAAGTGGATGTTATTGGTAACTGAAACAATTTTTGTTGTTGCTCATTATGTTGTGGAAAGATTGTTCCAGATCTTGGGGAAAGAGATCCTGTCAGATAATTCACATTTGGATAAATTTTGAGAGTATAAGAATTAGAAGAATAGCTGCTGTGCTATTTTTTTCTGAAAGTATTGCATGTTTGATTTTCCAAGGCATTACACAACTGAATGTGTTGAGAATGGCAGTACTACTTATGCAACATAACCATCTTGTAACAGCAGTTTATTGCATCATAGAAACCACAGCACTCAGGCTCGTACCAGATTGGCTACGAAGGATTAATCTTGCATTGCAGTTCAAACCAGTCCATGCAGAAAGCCTTTAGTAATTTTCATAGAATTAAAATGGGGGGATAGACCAGAAAAGCAATAGGAAATTAGTATATGTAAAATAAGTATGATGTGGTTTAAAGAAAGAGCAGAAAGGTCATCTAGGGCTGCATGTCGGAATATTTCTTCTTAAGAATTGTGCAAGTTGGGTAAAAGGGATGAGTTTGAAGGTCATGCATATATTGCATTTAAATGTATTAGTCCTTTTTTAAGACCATCTGCTTTAGATATTTTTCTGCCCCTCCCATCTCTGGGGCAGTATTTATTCACGAGTTTGCAAGCATTTGCTGAGTGGTTGTGTTTTACGTCTGGTTTTGCTACATAAGATTAAAAAGAAAAACATCTTTTCTTGTAAAGCACAGCTTTTCTTGCTATATGATTATCATTATTATCCCACAACTGCATATGTGCTAAGTTTATCCTAAATATAGTTACTTTTAAAATTTACTACTTGCTTCACACAAGAGATTGACAGACCTTCATTGTGCACAAGTTGTAGTATCACCAGGTTTCTGGAAAGAACCTGGTTATAAGTCTTTATTAATGGCAAGTTACCAAGTTTTATTCTAGAACAGCAAGCAGTTACTTTGTGCAGTATATGTACATAGAGAATTATCTGATTAATGGCTCCAAATTGGATAGGTGATTGTAGATAACTACGGAAGAATACTGAAGGGTGCACGCTAAAGAATAGGTTGAAACTAGATGTGATACAAAAAGGGCACTGTTTCTTTCTTCCCTGTTTGTGATTATAAAAGTGAGCAAGCATCAAACCCATCAATCCCTTGGGTCAGTATTTAGTGTTTTGAAGATAGCCTGAACACCCAGTATGCTTGATAGAAGCAAGTTTCAAGAGGCCAATATTCTCTGTTTGAATTAGGCAGATGAAGACAGTGTTCTGGAAATTTTGTGACACTTTCTTGAGAGTGAAGTGCTTCATAGAAGAAAATTTGTTGCATCTTTCATACTTAAGAGAGAGCCAAAGTAAGCTGAAACCATTGTGGATATTAATATTTTTTAATGTTCCTGTAAAATGTTTAATACAACTTAACTTGCATTGACTTTGTGACACAGTTTGGCATACCTATGAATTTATTGCCTCAGTAAATCAGGTTTATGTAAGGATTTGTTTTGTCCATGTCTTTATCAGGGTCTTTATCAGGTGGGAGGAATGTGTGTACTAGTCTTAGACATTGCTTGGAACATTTTCAAGCTGCCTTAGATATTTTAGTTTATTCATACATTTCTATTTAATTATTTTACTTGTGTAGCATTCATTTTTTTACATAAAGAAATGTACAGTAAATTTAAATATTTTTGTTATTACCATTATTACTAACCTGCAAGAGTCTTGTCAAGGGGAGAAGGTAGAGGCATGATCTGTACAGAATGTTCAACTTATGATGAAGGAAATTCCCGTCTAGATGTATTAGCTTATTTAAAAAATGATTTCTATGCCATCAAGCAGATATATTGGTCATTATTGCATATTCAAATTTCTTGTTTTGCAATTTGCTTTGGAATAACAACCTTTTTTATTTCTTTCCAGAAGGCGTCCCCTCTGGCAGCCCTAGCTACCCGCGCACAGTACTCAACCGAGTCCACCGACCTCAGGGAAGTGATGGCCCAGAAGATCCCGGCCATGCAGGAAGAAGTAAAGGCTTTTCGTAAAGAATACGGTAACACCAAAGTTGGAGAGATTACTGTCGACATGGTAAGTGGTTCTCTTTGATTCCAGATGCTTTGCTTTTCTATACTGATTAGTTACAAACCTAATTGCTGTGTGTAGGCATGAGATCTGGAGTATTCACTTTGTATAAACTTGTTTTCTGACTGAAGCATTGCAATTTTACCTTTTCTTGTATTTCTAGTTTTTAAATACTTGCATCAGTTAGGAAGTTCTATATGTTTCCCTTGCACTTGGAGTCTTAGACCAGTGCATAATTCTTTTCTCTCCTAAAAGGTAATGGTAATGCCATATGGCCATCTTTCAACAGATGTACGGTGGTATGAGGGGCATGAAGGGCTTGGTGACAGAGACCTCCGTACTGGATCCTGAAGAGGGCATCAGGTTCCGAGGTTACTCCATTCCAGAGTGCCAGGAGCTCTTGCCTGCTGCTGAAGGTGGTGCAGAGCCCTTGCCTGAAGGTCTCTTCTGGCTCCTCTGCACTGGAGACATCCCCACCAAGGCTCAGGTGAGTTAGGCTTACTCGCTGGATTTGGTTTTTCTTTTGGGGCTCGTAGGATCATTTGAATTTCCTTTGAGACTATGCCACTTAGGAGAGGAAGCTTTTGTGAGGGAGGATTATTTTATCTTAACACTTATGTCCTTAAAGACCTAGAACAAAGTGAGTTATTACACTGACAGATTATATGGAGAAAAGGATAGAAAAGGAGACAAATGGATTGCCGTCAAACACTATAATTTAGTCTTTTGCCCTAATCGTTTTAATTTTTTTCCTCGTCCTTTAAACTTCTCCATGCTGTTTCCATATCTCCCATCTTTCCATCTCTTTTCCCCTCTTTATTTGAATATATAAGGGAGGCCTTACTTTTAAACCCAACGTTCGCCAGGCGCTAACATCTTGCATTCCTGCTAAATCTAGCACAAATTTGTTTACATCTGCAGTGCACATAACATAACCTAAACTTAATTGTTAACCTCGAGAGAAGACGAAAATGTTGTTTCCGCAATAGTCTCACTTTATGCTATAACAAAGAAGTTGAAAATAACTTTATACTATAACAAAATTAACTTTATACTTTATGCTATACTACACTTTATAGTATAACAAGGTTACCTTTATGGCCTGTACTTTTAAAACCTTCTGCTAATTCTGGTGAAAGGTTTCGCTGGGCGATCGGGAATTTCGTACTATTAAAAGTTCGCCAGGCGAACTTTCGCCAGGGCTGACGAACGATCGTATTGGATCAGCCTGGCGAAGTAAAGTAGCGAGAGCCCTCCCTTTCCCGTGTTTAAAATACAATTTTTTTGCTTTCAATTTGTAAATTAGTAACATGTTTATGTATATGATGTAAGAATCACATTGTAATTGTAAAATATCTTTAAATCATAAAGTATTATGAAATAACCTAGATACGTAGTTTTTTCAAGACCTTCGATGTTCCAGCCGAGAGCTCAAGACATCAACTGTATTCCTCCCCCCCTACCCCCACCCCCCACCCCCGAGATGACTTATTTAGATTTAGGTTATTTTGGTTGTAAGGATAATTTTCCTTTCACAAATGTTACCAAAAGTGTTTTGATGATGGCTTGTTTACTATGGGCTATAGAAATATAGCTGTAGTGCTCCACCTCCCTATAATGAGGCGTATCTAACCTAACCTAACCCTTGTATCCCAACAGTTAACTATTTTATATCGGTTAGGTATAGTAAAATTATTGATTTTTAACTCCTTTGTATAAAGTGAGGCTATTACAGATATAACATCGTCTTCTCCCGAGGTTAATAATTAAGCTTAGAATATGTTAGGTAAGGTAATAAATGTTATGATATAAGTAAGGTAAGGTAATATGATATAAAAAAAAATCCCTGCTATGTGCCAACAATATATATTTACTTATGTTTATATAACACACTGCAGATGTAACAAATTTGTTTTTTCCTGCGTTCCCCCCCCCCCCCCCCCCCATTCTCCGAAGCACTAGATTTAGCAGGAATTCAAGATTTTAGTGCCTGGCGATCCCTTTCGTTCGCCAGGCCTGGCGAACACCTGCCTTGGGTTTAAAAGTAAGGCCTCCCTCACTCAGATGTTCGCCAGCATTGGCAAAAGTTTTTAAAAGTACTTTATACTATACTGTATGAACTTTATACTATTATACAAAAAATAACTTTATACTTTAACAAAAGAGTTTAATAATTACCATTTTACTATTCCTAACTGATATAAGAAATTGAACTATAGGCCTACAAGGGTATCATTAGACACGCCTCATTATAGGGCCGGTGGAGCACTACAGCTGTGTTTCTATAGCCGAAAGTAAACATGCCAACATCAAAACACTTTTGGTAACATTTGTGAAAAGAACATTATCCCTACAACCTAAATCCAAATAAGTCATCTTGGGGGTAGGGGGTAGGAATACAGCTGATGTCTTGAGCTCTTGACTAGAACATCGAAGGTCTTGGAAAAAAAACTACGTATATGTTATTTCATAATAAATTATGATTTTAAGATATTCTAGAATTTCAATGTGATTCCTACATCATATCATACACAAATGTTACTAATTTATAATTTGAAAGCAAGAAAATGTTATTCAAACAGCTCTCGCGACTTTGCTTCGCCAGGCTGTTCCAATACGATCTTTTGCCAGCCCTAGCGAACGTTCGCCAGGCATGATTTTAATAGTACAAAATTCCCGATCGCCCCGCGAAGCCTTTTGCCAGCACTGGCGAAAGGTTTTAAAAGTACGGGCCTAAGACTAGCACTTGAAAGAACCTAGGAAAATATTTAGTCATAACTCCTTTATTTTTACATATTTACTGAAAATATTAGGTCATAGGATTGCCAAAGTCTGCTAGATTACAGGAGATTTTTTTATAATTTTTGAGTATTTTTAAAGATAATTGTCAAAAATTCATTGCGACAGCCCCCATAACCCCTGAAGGATGGCAAAGTTCCTGGGGATGACAATTCTTTAAATGTGTCTCAAGGTTTAAGGAAAGTTCCTTGGCAGTTTCCCCTGTCTCATTTAAAGAACCAAGCAATAAAGGTGTTTTTGCTCCATCAGATTCAACAGAAATTCAGTTGCTAATGCTGCTTTTATACAGGCCAGGCACTATATACCTTCCCTCACCAATTACTTGTATTTTCCCTTTCAATATAAAGGCAGAAGTAGTTGATCTAACATGTAGAGAGGGCACAGGGCACTCAGAGGAAGAACATACTTTATTGAAGAGCATACTTTATTGATGGGATAATCCTTCTTATATGGAAGGTGATTTAGAAGGGCAAATCATGTTTTGTATAACTAATAATGCTCAAACCATGTATTATATTGGATGTCAAACTCAAAACTCTTAACAGGCCAATTTTCAACTACCGTCTTCAGAGCCAACAAAAGTACACACCTTGCTTTCCAGAGTTAAGTTTTAGAAATCCCCATTATTACATACTTGTAAGATTTTAAATGCTGACCCAAATGGTGACAATATGTATAACATTTTCCTCCAAAATGATTACTTTTACTGGCTAAAGATTATCATCACCACCCCGTGGGCCACAGGTGTAACACAACCACTTTCTATGACAGTTTGAATGAACTTCCTCTGACTAATGTTGTGGAAAGGGTTGTTCCTAGACTGATAGTTTTCAGCACCACAAGATGTCATTGAAGTAACACAGTTAATGTAATTTTTGTTATTTTCAGTGAAAAGTAGATGTATTAACTCTTCCAGTGTTCAGGTTAAGGTTTTATTTTATTAATAAATCTTGCATGCCTCAAATATTAGGTTCAGAGCATAGTGGGAGAATTGCAACATTGTTTATTCCACAGATATACTGACTCGATTGCTTGTTTGATGCAGCACTTGCTGTTCCTTTAAACATGGGAAAAGAGTAAACAGATTTTACAACACTTTTGTCAGCCTTGCAGTAATTAAAAGATTTAAGCACTGTCTATATGTTTGAAATAAAAAGTTGAAAATTAAGTTGCTTGTATTCCAATAATTCAAGTTCTTGAGTTGAAGTTCTCATGGTCTGGATATTACTCAATTATCAGAGTTCCTCTTCTATGTAGTATATAATGAGCCGAGGCATTTTAACTTTTTTCAGATTTTCTGATAAAATTTTGAGTGAGTATATTGTGATCCATAAATTGCACAATCGAAACTCCTGTTGTATGAAGTGAAAGATTTAACCCATTTACAATGTGTGTCCCATATGAGACACCTGGAAAAATAAACCGCCTGGTGTCCCACCAGTGTGACGTTGGATTGGAGCTCGTGCTCTGAGTACGTTGCGGGCCGTGGGCAGATTCAAGGCCAGCTACATACGCTGATTTTGTAGCCACCAGGAAAATATTATTTTCAGCTTCAAAATATACCGGCGTTAGTGGGTTAAAGGCCTTTATTTTTTTACTTATGTATTATCTTTTCCTCAGGTTGATGCACTGTCAAAGGAGTGGGCCAACCGTGCTGACTTACCCCCCCACATCGTCAACATGCTCAACAATTTCCCCTCCAACCTCCACCCCATGGCTCAGTTCTCTGCCGCCATCACTGCCTTGAACTCAGAGAGCAAATTCGCCAAGGGCTACAGTGAGGGTGTGCACAAGGGGAAGTACTGGGAGGTATGTCATGTGATCAGCCGCCTCGGTACTTTTATATGGCTTTCAGAAAAAGCAAAGAAGAGCATAGTACTATTAGATAGTGAGCAATGATGAGAAAGAACTCGTGCGAAGGTCGGTCCTTTTGTGGGCTTGATGGGTGACATGGTAGCATAAGCTCACTCTAGGGGTCACTAATTTTACCCCTGGGAAGGTCTGAGAGAGGAGTCATGTATGCTCTTGCAGGGCAACCTCCAAAAGGAGGGACAGGACAACAGAAAGGCCCTGACTGGAGGTCATCAAGGACACCTTGGACACTAATCTAAAGGTGGAGATTCCTCCAGTCTTGGTTGGGAGTCCTGTGACTAGCTTAATTAAGTGTGATGAGTGAGGTGGCATCTTAGCCATAACTCAATTCAGACTATTCTATGCTACCGAGTCCCCTACAAGTTCTGCATTTGTGAAGTGGACTGAATGTGCAAAGATTATGAGAGCTGAGCGGTTAGATTTAATTTAGATTGCTTTAATTAAAGCAATGTTGTAGATTCTGTAAAACCTTATATTTTCAGTTGTGCTTCGAGGACTCCCTCAACTTGATTGCCAAGCTTCCCACTGTAGCAGCTACAATCTACCGCAACTTGTACCGTGATGGAACCAGCATTGGAGCTATTGACACCTCAAAAGATTGGTCAGCAAATTTTACTGCCATGCTTGGCTATGACGACCCTCAGTTTGTTGAACTTATGCGTCTGTATCTCACTATTCATAGGTATGTAACTTTTTTCATGTGTATAGCAATTGGTATATCCCATCTGTAGCCAATTTTATAAAATAGGAATTTTTATTCAGACTTGAATATTGTAATTCTTGGCATCACTACATCCTTTTTATATCATAGCTTTCATCAGCATTTTACTGTTAATAAGAGCAATGATGAGAAAGAACTCGTGCGAAGGTCGGTCCTCTTGTAGGCTTGATGGGTGACAAGGTAGCATAAGCTCACTCTAGGGGTCACTAATATTACCCCTGGGAAGGTCTGAGAGAGGAGTCATGTATGCTCTTGCAGGGCAACCTCCAAAAGGAGGGACAGGACAACAGAAAGGCCCTGACTGGAGGTCATCAAGGACACCTTAGACACTAATCTAAAGGTGGAGATTCCTCCAGTCTTGGTTGGGAGTCCTGTGACTAGCTTAATTAAGTGTGATGAGTGAGGTGGCATCTCAGCCATAACTCAATTCAGACTATTCTATACTACCGAGTCCCCTACAAGTTCTGCATTTGTGAAGTGGACTGAATGTGCAAAGATTATGAGAGCTGAGCGGTTAGATTTTGATATTTCACTGAGGATAAGTTACTTTCTATTACTCATGTGAGAACCTTTCTCAGTGACCACGAAGGAGGCAATGTGTCTGCCCACACCACCCACCTGGTAGCCTCTGCCCTCTCTGACCCCTACCTCTCCTTCGCGGCTGGCATGAATGGATTGGCAGGACCTCTTCATGGCCTTGCAAACCAGGAGGTAAGTGTGTGGAAAGCTTGTATGATAGGGTCCATGAAGGAAAAAGTATGGTGTAACTTGGATTGGACCATGATAAATCCTGCAGTAATGGTAAACTACTCTTCTAGGTGCTGCTTTGGGTCACCAAGCTACGATCGGAAATTGGTGACGACGTGACTGAGGACCAGTTGAAGGAATTCATCTGGAAGACCCTCAAGTCAGGCCAGGTTGTCCCAGGTTATGGCCACGCTGTCCTACGCAAGACTGATCCACGCTACACTTGCCAGCGAGAATTTGCCCTTAAACACTTGCCAGATGACAAACTCTTTAAGGTTTGTAAACCTTTTGTCAGTTTTGTTAAGTTCATTGGGTACAAATAATGTAGTTTTAAGTAGATTTTGCCTTTTTTGGATAACTAATTTTAAAAACCTTAAAAGTATTATTCTTGGGGATAGTTATAATACTTATCCTTATTTTATATCATGCACATGTCACTTACATTTTCCTGAAAAAATTATGAATATCTACAGTTGGTTGCAAAGCTGTACAACGTCGTTCCCCCAATCCTGACTGAGCTTGGTAAGGTGAAGAACCCCTGGCCCAATGTTGATGCACACTCAGGCGTCCTCCTCCAGTACTATGGCATGACTGAGATGAACTTCTACACGGTGCTCTTCGGTGTATCCCGTGCCCTGGGAGTCCTTTCGTCACTGGTGTGGGACAGGGCTCTTGGCCTCCCCATCGAGAGACCCAAGTCCATGAGCACAGAAGGCCTCAAGAAGCTGGTCGGCTCCACAGCTGCTCAGGGAGCGTAGGCATGTTGGAGATTTTGTGCTTTCAAGTCAGCTCTGCGGTGGAACAAAGAATCGGGTTCACAAATGTACCTCACCCTGTGATC
The DNA here is from genome assembly GCF_042767895.1 of Penaeus vannamei. Taxonomy (NCBI): domain Eukaryota; kingdom Metazoa; phylum Arthropoda; class Malacostraca; order Decapoda; family Penaeidae; genus Penaeus; species Penaeus vannamei. The sequence continues at coordinate 63,321 of NW_027213753.1, read as the reverse complement.
AATTCATTGTTCATGTATTTAGATACCCTTGACTGTTGTGGATCCAATGGCTCAGGTGCAAGGTGCTAGTGTACGCTTGTACTCGGAAACATCTGTCTGCTGTTTGAAAGTAGGCCACCTTGCATTTTGATCCTAGACCTGAAGTACCAATTAGATCTATTATGCATCATGAATAGAATTTGTAAACAAAATTGATATCTTGATCATCTTCCAGCATTTTGTGACAACTGAAGATATTTTCGGTACAGGTATTTTTTGTAGTAAATTTTTAAACTGGAAGAAAGAACTGAGGTAAATGATTTTATGCTTGGATGTTGGAAGTCCTAGGGTAAGAGTATTTTTAGTGTTTATTTATATTTTTCTTCCACATGCATTTCACTTACACAACACATGGAGACAGCTAACATTTTCAGAACAGATAATTGTTTAAAAATTTATACATGATTTATTTATTTATATCCTCGTACAAAGAAAGGCAACCTTAATTGAGAACTATAAGCGCAGTTTTATCATAATTTTTTATTTTGGTTGTCATGTCGAGGGAGAAATCGTGTTGCATTGCCCTTTTTTGAAGTTAGCCACGTTAACTCTGTTTTGACCTACGTGGGAACTTTGAGTAAGGTGCATGTAGTAAATTAAACTATTTATATAGCCCAGAGTGGGTTGGTCGTCTCCCACAAAGGGCAGGACGCGAGTTGTACTGTAAATAAACTGTATAAATAATTTTTTGGTAGGTGTCCCGCGACTGCCAATTATTGTAAGGAGTACAAAATTATAAAGGATGTTTTAGTAAATCGAAGTGTATTGTTTTATAACCCCAAGACTTGGATCAACTCCTTCACCACCACTTCCCTCCCTCCCTCGCTCCCTTACCTTTGGCAGTAGCAAAGAAGTGTGGGCAAACACAAGACCTTGACACACACACACCCTCCTTATAAAGAACTTTTAATGGACAAAGGAGGCAAAGAACGCTATTTGGATTCCATTCCCTCCCTCCCTTATCCCTCTCATGCAGTTACACGTAAAGAATGGAAATTGGTCCAAGAGTGCAATAGGAAACTCCCGAGAGAAAGCCAAACCACCGTATGTAGCTGGGCTTGAGATATCACTTGTAGAAATCCCTTTCAGCCATTATTAAAGCGCCACGGACCAGGAGGATGATCAACAGTGTAAATGAGCACAATCGATTTTATCCCCCAACGTTGAAATACATTCGTTACACAAGTATTAGAGGTGTGTAGATTTTTTTCTTGCAACACCATACGGGATGTTATTGTACTTAAATACAATGTTGCAGTCGCATGTAATAAAATACGGCATCTCTAGATCGATATCGGATCCAAGGTTGAACTTCGGAGACCGGACCAAAGGAACGCTGAAGATCGAATGTTGGCATCGAACCAGTAGTTCCTCCATGAAAAAATAAAAACTTGTACAGTAATTAGTAACACCAGTTACAGAAAACTTGTTATTTTGATAAATTTTGTTGATTGTATAACAGAAGTTTATGATGTACTGTACAGATTATTCAATAAATCATATATCTAGTGTATAAATCTGATCTAAGTCCTCAAACTTTGCTTCTCTTCACATTTCAGGGGAGAGAAGCGAGCTATGAATTAAAAAAAAGTAAAGCAGGTGTGGCTAATGTTTAACAGGAGATGAGACGTTGCAGAGAAAAAACATTTAACTGTAAAAGCATATGCTGCAGTACAGTTGTTCCAGGGAAAAAATCAAGTTTTAGAGGCCATATTTACAGTTTGCGATTCAGTGCAAACCATTCAGTTCAAGAACTTAAGCTTGAATATGATCAGTACTTGAATATAAAAATTGCATTAGTTCATGGGACCAGCCCTGTGTAGACGATACAAAATATATATACAGCTGTATACTCAAACCAGATTTCAGTTGTTTGCAAATGTGGAACAGATACTTTATGAATTAAACGCCAGAAATCACAAGGTGAAGAATATTTAAATTACCCCCCCTTTTTTTTTAACTAGTCGACCTCCTAATATAACTTGCTCAATGCAACATGGTCTACATGCACGCCATTATGAGTAATTAATCGTTCCATTTCTTTCCTCTCCCACGCACTCGCCCTCAATTACCTATACTCTTCCCTCTCCCTCACATTCACTCTTGCTCAACATCCAATCGTTCTCTCCCACTTCCTCGTTCACGATTGTTCCTCTCGCTCGCAGTAAATAGTTCACCCTACCTCGCCTTCTACACGTACCCTTCTCTCCACGTCTCCCTCTCCCTCCATAGTTCATCCTATTTTTTTCTTTTTTCTAAGGTTGATGACTACGTTTTGACACGATTGTTACTATTTCCCTTCCTGTTTCCATCTCTCTCTTCCCCTTTCTTTCTTTTTCTCAATTGCACATTATCACTGATTCTCCCCTTAATATTCATGATTCGTATTAAACTAATTCAATTCCAGCAACCGGCCAACCAGGGATACGAAATATTGGTAAATATTGCTCAGCAAAATGTTTAACACAACTAGCATATATTTGTTTCGGACCGGGCGGTTAATCAAAAGAATAATTAAAAGCAGTTATAAACTTTTATTCGATAATGCATATACTGTATAGTGAAGGTATATTATTGAAATATATATTTGAATGTACGTGTGTGTGATTATATATATATATATATATATATATATATATATATATATATATATATATATATATATATATATATATATATATATATATTTGTATGTCAACATGTATATCACGGAATACAAAGCCTTCAGCGCCGGGTGCCAAGTGAGATTCCCTCTTGACATCAGACATGAAACCATTTATTTGTGATGTCATCATGACGTCACTACTACAACATACAAACACAACTAGTGACGTTTACTAAATAACCATGGCGTCACCATGACATCTCATCACAACACGAAAATCACAGACGGCGACATAAACAGGAGCGAGAAGACGGAGCAGGGGGAGGAGGAGGAGGAACAGAGAGGCTCAGCGGATGCCTCAGTTGCAGCGCTTGAAGGTGGCGCCGCAGAAGGGGAACAACTCGGGCGTGTCGCATTGCTGGCAGGCCGAGGCGAGTGGGCGGCAACACAGGAAGTGGTCGCGGCAGCACAGCGGCCACAGCGAAGGCTCCATAGTGCTGCATTCGTCGCGGCACTGCATGCAAGAATCTGCAGGCGGAGAAGGGACTGTTAGGGCTGGCGAAAGGGGCGAAAGGTACTTGAAGAAGACGAGGGATAACAAAGGGGGACAAGACAGAAGGTAATATCCGGAAGAGGCTTAGGACGAGGATTAATGGAGGAAAGGAGACACCGAGGGA
>NW_027213753.1:52500-55000 GCF_042767895.1 Penaeus vannamei | reverse complement strand
GCTCGCGAAGTGTTGTGAAGAGGCCAGTGATAAACGACTTGGCATAAGGGATGGACGGATGCGCTTATTATATGGGCTTGTGTGTTGGCGTGGGCAAGGCACACGAGGAACACGGGGGGAAGGATCAGAAAGTGGGAGGAGAAAGAGAGAGGGGGGGAAGTGAGAAAGCAAGAAAGAGAGCGAGGGGGGGAGTGAGTGAGTGAGGGAGATAGAAGAGAGAGGAGGGGGAGTGAGTGAGATAGAAAGAGAGAGGAGGGGGAGTGAGTGAGTGAAAAAGAGAAATCGAGAGAGGGAGAGAGAGAGATGGGGGGGGGGTGAGTGAGTTAGAGAAAGGGGGGTAAGTGAGGAAGTGAGAAAGAAAGAGAGAGAAGAAAAAATATGGGAAAGGGAGGAATTACTGCTATTTGTAACAACACTGGGAAAGGGAAATGAAGAATGATAGTTGAAAACACTTCCATAAACTCTCTCTATTTGTTTGTCTAACCATCTCTCTCTCTTTAGTTTTCTTCACATTTCTGTCCCTTATTTTTGTTATCTTTCATCCCTTTAGTTTCTCCTTGTTGACCTCTTCGGGTGACAGAGCACAACGAGGTAACCTTCTTGACAACGAGGGAGAGGGGGAGAGGGGATAGAGGGGGAGATGGAGGGAGAGAGGGTGGAAAGAGTGGAAAGATGGTGGGGAGGTAGTTTGGAGAGGTGAGAATAAGAAAAAAGGGCAGCGAGAGAGAGAGAGAGAGAGTCAGAAAAGGAGAGAGAGAGAGAGAGAGAGTGAGAGAGAGAGAGAGAGAGAGAGAGAGAGAGAGATGAGAGAGAGAGAGAGAGAGAGAGAGAGAGAGAGAGTCAGAAAAGGAGAGAGAGAGAGTGAGAGACGAACAAGAGGTTTCAAGGTCACAATCTGGAGCGGGCACCTTCTTGCCTCTCCTGCCCTCCCCCTCCCCCTCCCACCACCCGCATTTCTCCGCTGTCACTCTTACGTCTTTTTATAAAGCACCACTGCCCTCTGCCTCTGATCACGAGCACCTTCTCCACATAGAATCCTCCTCCGCATCCACCTCTTCCACCCTGCCCCCATTTCCATCTCCTCTCGTCCACCTGCACACCCCTCATCGCCCTCCCCCGCCCCCACCTCCACTTTCCCTTCTCCCTCTCCCCCACTTTCCCTCTTCGCTGTTTTCCCCCCCTTCCCCTCCTCCACTTTCCCCTCTCCCCACTTCCTCCTCTCCCCCGCCCCCTTCCCGTTCCCTCCACGCCCCCAGGAAACCAAGGACGGCCGCCCCCAGCCCCGCCCTCTCCAGCTGGGACACAGGGGCTCGATCGGAATAGAAGGGTTTCGCCACAGAATAACGGTGCTCGGGGCGGTGGAGGAGTGGGGGAAGTGGAACAGGAGAGGAGGGAGGGGGAAGAGGAAATGGGGGAGAAGGAAGAGGAAACAGGGGAGAGGAGAGGAGGGAGGGGGAAGAGGAAACGGGGGAGAGGCGAGTGGGAGAAGGAAAACGAAACAGGGGAGAGGCGAGGGGTAGAAGGAAAAGGAAACGGGAAAGGAGGGAGAAGGAAGAGGAAACGGAAGAGGAGAGGAGGGAGAAGGAAGAGGAAACAGGGGAGAAGCGAGGAGGGAGAAGGAAGAGGGAAAAGGGGAGAGGCGAGGAGGGAGATGGAAGAGGAAACAGGGGAGAGTCAAAAGGGAAGAGGCGAGAGGGAAGGGGTGGGAGGGAGGGTCAAAACGGAAGAGGAAACGAGAGGGAAGAGACGGAAGAGGAAAGAGGGGAGAGACAAGAAGACAGAAGGAGAAGTATGACGAGGAGAAACTAAAGACAAGAAAGAGGAGGAGGAGTTGTAGATGAGGTAAAGGAAGAGGAGTAAGCCTGAGAGACGAGATAGACGGAGAGGAGGAAGAAGGAAGAGGGAATTGAGAGATTCAGGAGTTGCAAAAGGAGGCTGAGGCAAACGAGAAAAGAGGAGAGAAGCAAGAGAGAAGAGGTAAGAAGGCAAGGCGGAAGAGAAAAAAAAAGAGACAGTAAGGTTGAGATAAAAGGGAAGAGGCAAAGGAGAAGAGGGAGGGGCGAGAGGAGGAGGAACTGGACTTGCCAAGGACATGAATTAGGCCATGAGAGCCGGGGGGAGGGGGGGGGGCGGAAGTCGTATTAATATCATTACTATTTTTATTATTATCATTACTGTTATTATTGTCGTTATTTTTATCATTATCATCATTGCTGTTATTGTTGTCATTGCCATTATCATCATTACTGTTATTATTGGCATTACTATTCTTGTTATCATTATCATTACTGTTATTATTGTAATTAGTGTTATCTTTATGATCATTACTGTTATTATTGTCATTAGTGTTATCTTTATGATCATTACTGTTATTATTGTCATTATTGTTGTTATTACCATTATCTTCATCATTACTGTTATTATTGTTATCGTTACCATTAACATCATTATCGTTAATATTATTGCCATTATTTTCATTGTTGTTATTGTCATTATTATC
>NW_027213753.1:40000-42500 GCF_042767895.1 Penaeus vannamei | reverse complement strand
TCTTTCTCTGTCTGTCTGTCTCCTCCCCCTCTCTTTCTCTCTCCTTCCCTCTTTCTGTCTTTTTATTTACATATCAATCTGTTTTCTGTCAGTAAATAAATGAATTTCAAGAAAACCCAATCTGAGCTAGATATTGCTTCAACACATAACGCAACACATAATTCAATACAATATACAACCCAATAAGAATATAAAAGAATCAAGATCGTGCTCACACTACAAATATAGAGTACAAGGCGGTAATCTTGGAAAGAATTACCTCACTTCCTCTCGAAAGGTCAGTCTATTAGTGACCTCTACGAAATTTGATGAATATGGATACATTTTGTAACATACACACAGGATATCGCGTGGAGATTTTCTTAAAAAGTATATTGGGTATATAAAGGTGTCGAAAGTTATATCAACTGAGAAGGGATCAGTAAATTTTCCTGGAGATGAAAGATTGTGTACAAATACATATATATTTTTTTGGTCCTGTTAATTTGCGTCAGACATATTTTCATCATCGGATGTGAAATGGCGCTTGTGTGATTGCAATATGACTCCTTTTAGATATCTAATCAGAGTGGTTACAAATGAAGGTCTAAATATGCATTTTCCTGTACAGCAATTATCTATCATGTGCGTGTTTGAAAGGTAATTGTAGGGAAAATCACCAGGAAATAGATAGATACGAGAATGATACACTAATACCAATGATATGAAACATAGTGATAGTGATGATTACATTCAGGTGAGAATTAAACATAACAACAAGAAAGTATTAAGAAATACATACACAACAACTTGGTAAGTCTACGCAAAAGACACACTTCGTTCAACATTAGAGGCATGATATTATCATTACTAAGCGATATTAAGTTTATCCCGCGCAAAGGCAGGCAAGTACTAACGGATGCCTGCTAGACTTCGCGGAGACAGCAATGCTAACTGATCAGCTGGAGGGCGCTTCCTACTACGTGCCAAGTTTTATGGGTGTAGGCATAACAAAATCGCTTCACCAATAACAAAATGATGGGCTATAATGGTCATTTGGTAGTTTCCTCATTCTTGTAACTATACCATAGGCTAGCTAACTCAATTTGGCCCTTAAAGCACAGGTATGGGACAAAGTGTGCAATATCGCTGGAAGATTAGTTAATGTCCGCTTCATGAGCTTCTCTGGAAATAGATGGTATACTTTTTTACAGATTCCTAGATGGAGGAAACGGGTTTGTTAAATCCATGGCAGAGATGACTTTAAGATGATCTTGCACTATCGTTTTTTTACCTCCCGTACTATTATTCGATCCAAGGTCCTCGTATGAAACAATTGAAGTTGAAGGCTACAAAATTGCTGGGTTTCTTGCGAGTTCTTTCTCACATGCTATGGAGCAGACCACACAATGCTCCTGTGGTTTTACCGAATACTGGTAGATAGCAAAATAGACTACGGATATCAAGTTTAAACATCAATAAATCTTTGGTTCTCTAAATAATGGGCTCTTTTCACAATGGAGTTCTCACGACAATTGATTTCTATATATTTACCCATGCAGTCCCTTACTACTAAGAACCTCCGCTTTCTATGATTACAGAAATCTGATTTACTACACAAGATTGCTAAGGAATCCACACTCTCCTACTTATGGGACGGTTTTCAGCTCACATAAAGGATCCCATAAAAAAAGGTGGATAATCTAAAACTTCAAGAATCTGTTCGATGGAGCTTATCGAATCTCCCCTTAGGGATCATCCATTTTTTCATTTTAAAAAGCCTTCAAAAAGTACTCTTTTCCCTGACACCCCACCCGCACCCCCGAGAATACAACCTGAAATGGGAAAAATGGTGACCTTGCGACAGGAAGTCTAGTAAATTTCATCTATGAAATAGTGAAGGAAAATAACGGCAAGTCATGTGTACATCGATAATAATAAAAAAAAACGCATTGCAATCGAGGTTGACACACGCATAGATGGCCGAGGATTATGTGTGCGCGCGATCCTACTTTAAACTAGTCATCATTTTTATTACTTTTTAGAAAGCATACGCGTGGCCGTATCCCCCCTCCCCTCCCCCCCACAGTGCATGGTTTGCACGCTCGTGAAAATGATGAAAACTGGATGACCCCTTAGACAAACAGCTGTATTCGGTCTAAACAAGAGGAGGGGAGAGTTCTCCATCTTTCTTGGTACCAGAGAAATGAAGGAATATAATGTAGGCCTTTTCAGCAATGAACAGAAACAGGGGCGCATTTCAGTCTTCCTTCAATAGCCTCGATCTTCATATCTAACACAGACTTACAACACACCATGATAACGATGGATTTCAGAAACCATTTTATTGACAAAAATATAATTTTACTTACCCCACAGAAAAATGCGGACCGCCAGCAACCTAAATCAGTATTTCTCATTCTGCCCTTCCTACTCTCTTGAACACATCCGGACACATTGGTCTATCTCTACTTCAGGCCCTCTCAAGCCCCTCACAATTAATGAAAGCCAAGATTGGACA
>NW_027213753.1:30000-35000 GCF_042767895.1 Penaeus vannamei | reverse complement strand
GATTGTCTAATAAGAAACCAGAGCATGCTCTTATCTTAAGGATTATAAGTAGTGGTGAATTGATGGCTTTTACTGAAGTGCAGAGCACATTGGTAGCATGTCATTGGCTCCTATTCTGGAAAACTTAGGTATAAGTTAAAGACACCGATGCGTGTAGATAGAGGGAAATGGACACTGCCACCTTATAGAGTGGAAGAAATAGAGTGGGATAGAACATAGTTTAAGCTGCAGTGGCTTTATAGTCACCACTAAATGACGAAAATTTAACACGCGGGTGCTGCTCAGATTCTAAAACCAGCTAACGATATTCTAGTAGAGGACTAAAGGTTGTAGTCATTGTACAAGAAGTTCTCAGACATGAATGGTAATGCCCTAAATAAAGGAAAAATATCACAGAAAGCACTGTTCATAGCCTAAGTCCAGTCAATGCTCCTGAGTTTTAGCTCAGTCTTACTGTACATACTGAGGTGATGACATGGTTTGCCTGGGGGTGTTGCGGAGCATAGCCCCTCATCAACCCTCCCCATGGGCAGTAACGCCCAGTCACACCAATTTAGATTGTTGGATCAAATTTGTGACGGAGTTAGGTAGTGTATTTGGATAATGAGTCCGTAATGAAAAGAATTACCATTGTTTTTATGCCTTTAAGCTATATAACTACTATTACATCTATGCAATTAAAGGGAATGATTTTAATATTTTGCAGTATGGCATGACTGTGATATTGTATAAAGTTTGTACATTAATATATGTATTTTTTCTCACTTTTCTCATCAAACCCACAGATGGCACTGTCGGTGGTAAGAAAGGGAGTTTCGTCCCTAACTGGGTTGGCAGGTCGGCGGCTGCTGCCCTTTGCATCTGTGCTCCAACCACAGGTTATTTTTCTAATCTCATTTGTACTTTACTTGAGTGTGTATACATACAACATAACAGATGAGACACATGCATGGACTTTGAGACAAACACACACATGAACACACGTACACATACCTGTACTTATACACATATGTACACGCAAGTAATAGCGAACTGGCATACATGCACTCATACACACATGCACACATAAACACATACGTGCACCCCTCCCCCCTACCCACACACGTATTGGTTATTTTTCAGTTAAATGCTACCAGTCTTTCTGGCAAAATGTTTGAAAGTTTGTGTGTGTGTGTGTTTTGTAAATGGAATACTAAGGTGTGTGTGGTATGTGCTATAGACTACATAGGATACAAAGCAGCAGCAGGAAGTAACATTATTGCGTTTCAGGTGGCCACCATCGTGAGCAAGGCACTGCGGGACAAGGACTACAAGCGACCAGCCCCCTTCCCCTACCAGGAGTCCCAGTATGGCCTCATTGCAGCGCTCATGGACAAGACCACACACCGCTTTGATGAAAACTCCAAGATAATTGTGGTCGATGGGCCAATTGCTGCAGGAAAAACAAAGTTTGCCAAGGTATGTCTGTTACTGTTAAAGTTGCCTGTGCACTGTTATATTCTTTTTCCATAATGTTGCTGATTGTGGAGAGGCAATGCTGCCAACATTCACAGAAGAACAAGCTTTTCCAACTTTTTTGTTCTTAACAGGAAGTGGCGGAGGAGTTGGACATGCACTTTGTCCCAGGTGCCAACATGGACATGGTGTACATCAACTCCTATGGATATGACATGCGCCAGCTTGACTCCCAGCTGCCAGAGGCTGCAAAAAGTTTTGATGAAAAGAATTTCCTTCAGAATCCAACCCACCGTAATGCTGCATCTTTCCAATTTGAGATGTTCCGACTCAGGCTGACGCAGTACATTGATGCCCTTGCGCATGTGCTGAGCACAGGTATAGTAGACACTTTGCATGGGTGTGCTCTGTTATTGAGAAGTAATAAATGTATAGGTCTATTTCAATGAACTCTGATCAGGCATGCATAAAAATCAGAAATGACATGTTAGTGATGTATTGTGTGTAATCTATTAGCTAGGATTTGATATTATGGCAAGATTTTAATTATTAAAACTTGTTTTCTAGAAATGGAAAGTCAAAATAAAGGTTAATGAAGTAAATTAGTATATACTCCTGGAATGTGCAGTTGAAAGTATATAACAGCATGAAGAGCAAAATATTTACCACGTACTATATATCTTGAAAGAATTATTAATGAAAATGAATATCTTCACAATTCAAGAGATATATTTGATACCTTTTGATTATATCCTCTTCTGTTTATGTCATATGAAAATATGATTAAGACGTGTCAGATACATCTCTTGTGTGGTTAGAATAGTCAAATTCATACCTGTTTTTATATTTCACATTGTGAACTCTTTACAACATTCTATTTGACATTGATTTTCTTGTGAAAGTGGAAATAACATAATAAACTCATTACAGGCCAGGGAGTCGTGATGGAGCGCAGTGTGTACAGTGACATGGTCTTTGTGGAGGCGATGGCAAAGTTTGGATACATGAGCAAAGCAGGTAAGTTTTTGAAGGTTAAAATCTATAGTGAGTGCCTCTGCTTTTTCACCATCAAAGACCATACACTTGAAATTTTTAAAGAGGCTGCTTGTAGGATTGTTTTTATATTTAGTTTTTGAGATTGCATGTAGTTGATAGAATGTGTATTCTCATTCAACACCATGGGAGTTAGATTTTACCTTTGTTACATTTACTGTTGATTTTGGCAGTGCTATGAATTGTCAAGGCCACAAAAAAAATTGTTGAGAAAGGAGAGATTCATGCTATTGGGCCACCTGGGTTGCCTCAGCCTTATTCTGATGTCTTTGTTGATATTTGGCAGCATTGCTCTGACCCATCCCCTTGCCTCCTTCCCCCATTCCTCTTTCTCAATTTTCTTGATTTTTTGTGCCTTACTTTAACTATTCTAAACTCCTGTGGGTCAGTAGGGCAATTGTTTCATACACCAATATGGGGGAAACTTACTCCAAAGATGATATTTATCCTTCCTCCTATTACTCTATCTTTCTCCTCTTTCCTTGCCTTATGATGATGACAAATCAGAACAATCATATGATGTGTGAAATGGAAATACAGGATTTTTTAGATTTTCTATGCCTTGTGGTCATTATTCAAACTCAGGAAGATATGATGTGTCATCACAAGGAAGTTTTCTTAGGTTTATGGCTTCAATTTCTCCAAGCATCAAAATTTATCCTTTTTAAAAAAATTAATTTTTGCTTATTGCTTATTTGAGGGACAAGATCAGCTGAGGCATTGATGTATCTAGAAATCACCAAATATATGTTTGTATAAATTCATGAGTTTTTTTAGAGAAAAAAATAAGAAAAGTATGTATGTCTTTGACTGAAGGAAGTTCTCATTTTCACCATTTGCAGCAAGGAACCTGTATTATGAGTGTAAGAAGGTGACAGTGCCTGAGCTGATGCGACCACACTTGGTAATCTACCTGGACATGCCTGTAGCCGCTGTCCAGGAGCGAATCAAGGCCCGCAACCTCCCTCATGAGGTCAACTCCCCTGCCTTGACCCCAGAATTCTTGGCGTATATGGAGACGGTTTACAAGCAACATTACCTTCGGGAGATCAGGTGGGTAGTTGGCATAGGTACTTAAAGAATTCATCCATGTCACAGAGGCATGTTAAAGAACTTGAGCTGCTTTGATGCTCAAGTCATCTTGTGGGAGATAAATCATCAGTTTAGAATTTTCAGTTGTAGGGATAGTGTAATTAATCTGTGTTTTTGTTGTGGTGCATATATACTTATGATGCAATTAACAGGTTGAGTAATATTGTACTTACAGTGAAACAAGTAAAAACATTTTTGAGAATGGACAAGTATAGGCCTGTAGTGAGGAAGTAAATATTGTTTTCTGAGAATTGAGCTGTAATCAGTTAAGTACATTTTTTCAGTGCTGCTTGAGTGAGATGTAGGTTATGAAAAAGATGGCAAATATTCAAAATCAAACAAACAGTGTATTACAATTCCAAAAATGATTTGCCTTCAAACAAATGAATCTGCTCTGCTCTCACCTTTTGGTAGGAAGAGAACTCAGGAAGAGTTATTTTTCATATCTTGTAATGAGCTTGTGTTGTCCGTTACAGTAACCATGCTGAGGTCCTGATCTACGACTGGTCAGAGGAAGGAGACACTGAGGTTGTGGTGGAAGACATTGAGCGCATCGCCTTCGACTTTGACAAAAATGACCCTAAGCTGGCTGACTGGAAGCAGCCAGATGAGTGGGAGTGGTGTCAGAAGCGCATGCAGTAAGTAGAAAGGGAAGCTTAAGGTGTTCTAAGCTGGGGTTTGCTTGGTCATTGTTATTCTGAGACCAAGAACTGCACTATTTACTGCTTAAAGCCAAAGTCTAGCCATCTATGGGGTCGCTTGAGAAAGCAAAAAGAAGTCAAGATTTTAGGCAAGAAACTTTCCTACTTAAAATGCCCTTAGTCCTCCCTGTTTTGTTTAAACTATGGCTAATGCATTTAATTATCAATACAGGCTGTATATCTTTTCATTGTTCAGATAAATAGATTTTTTTTGCTTAACAGGTATACCAAAGGGAAGAATAAGATCCTCAACTGGATGAATGTGCCAGACTTCAGTGTGCCGGAACTGATCCTGAATGCTGACGAATTTAAGCAATTCCAGGATGCCTGGTGGAACGTGAGTATCACTGGGTTCTTTCTTTTATTTTTGTGTACAATGTTCGTCAAGTACCTTTCAAAGGATTTTTTTCTGCATTTAGTAGTATTTACATATTTATTTAAATTGTTAGTATGTACATGTAAGGTGGCTGACTTTTATGAAGGGAAGTTACTGTCAGAATAGATACTAGAAAAGTGTGCAATATGAAAATAACCCTAATATCTTTCTGTATATAAATGGAAGAGAGGAATAGGAAAAGAGACTAAAAGGATGTGACCAACAATGGAAACATTTAAATAGTGTCTTTACAACAGTTCTAATGAATCTTAAAGAGAGTGTGGTAAGATAATCAGAGTATGTATTGATAGAGGAATTTCTAT
>NW_027213753.1:17500-20000 GCF_042767895.1 Penaeus vannamei | reverse complement strand
GATTGCACTATTCGAATCGCTGCGAAATATGATATTTACTAGATGAATTTAATCGTGAAGACCATATCCGTATATAAATTTCTTTTCAGTAATATTCAGTGACATGTATGAGCTTCGGATTCAGTTCAGTGAGCTTTGCGCTTCATTTGAGATTTGAGTTTCAGCCCCAGTCTTGTTTATAGAAAAACTCGGGCCTCTTTCAGTCACCTTGCGCTGACTTATCCTATATCATCGCCGAATTCTCGTTTCTTATCGCTGACTTCTTCGCATCTTATCGCTGAACTATCGCCTCTTATCGCTGATACCTTTGTCCGCTGTTGACTTGTCCTGTCTTATCGCTGATCTATCGTTTTTTTATCGCTGACTTGTCGTTTCTTATCACTAATTTCTCTTTCTTATCGCAGACTCATCGTTTCTTATCGCTGACTTATCGTTTCTTATCGCTGACTCATCGTTTCTTATCGCTAACTCATCTTACCATATCGCTGACCTGTCCTACTGCGATGCTCACAAGCCGTTCCTCAAGTCTTGAATTTTACTCTTCTTATCCTATGAAGGAGGACTTCACTGTGCCTCGGTTCATATCCACTGACCGATGGGGAGTCTTTCGCTGTCTCTGGTGCAGGATAGATGTCTGACCTGCGGCTGTCTCTCCCAATCTCGACAGCTCGCAACTTGGTCCTGTGAAGAGCGTCGTCGAGGGTCGCTTCCCTTGCCAGTCTGCCACCGGGTTCGTGTCCTCGTGTGTGGTGGTGAGGAGATCTCGGCGGGCAGGGGGTAGGTTGGGCGTACCTATCCTACCCACATGCCCTTTTATCTGGAACATATGGCCCAGGTTTCACATGGCGGAGATATGTTGGCGCGGAACCTGAATAATTTGCAGATGGCTTGGGTCTTGTTTTTACATGATGAAGAGTCCCATGGGCGGATCCAGGAGTTGTGAAAGGGGAGGCGCAATAGGAATGTTACTTTTAAACATTCTAAGTAATACCTCAGACATTCCAAGTAATTGGATTTCTATAGGTATACTAATACCTATAAGGGGGCCGTGGATTGAAGCTTGGGCCCCAGGGAAGTTGTTAAATAAAAAACAAAATGAAACAAAACCACTGGTTAGCCACTCTCTCTAAATCCGCCTCTGAAGACATGCCAACGTAGAATATGAATACCTTGAAGATGAAATGTTTTTAGATAAGGAAGACGTGCTCGTTCTACATCGCCACTAGGAGTTTGAGTTCAGTTCCATGTGTCCTTGTGTGGAATTACAGCATTTTTCTTTGACCTCGAGAGGGCTCACGATACCACTTGGAAGTCTGGCATTTCGTGATAAGGAGCGCCAATAACACACACACAGAACTTCCTTGTTGATAAGGAGTTCGGTATGTTGGTGGGAGACAGCAATTGGAGGGAGTCTCACGAGGGCGTCCGAAGTGTGGCCTTGCTTTCGACTGCTTTCTCCTATATCGTAAAGCTTTTTTTTGACACTTTATTGCTTACAAAATGCGTGAGAACAAGTGCAGTAAATCGGTTACCATTTGCTATTTTCCTTACGAAATTGGATAAAAAATACCAATGAAAAATGGAATGCAACTATCAATTTTAAAATCATTATAGGGACTACGGGTCACGCCTTTAATTGCAATGAGGGAAGTACAGTAAAGACTTACAAACACGAATAAATAACAAGATAATGACAGGTCGCTTCGTCAATTCTCGGCTGGCTTAACGAGAGGAGTGTAGTGAGACGATAACGCCTGGCAACATTTTAGATCTTTTGCTATATCACTCGAGGATATGATTGATAGTATTCCATCTCTTTGAACCACCAAAGTGCAGGTCCAAGAGCATTGATTCAGGAAGAACTCTGCCTCCTTTCATCAACCTCGATTTTCGCGAATTGTAGGCGAAAAAGGGCTTAAACAGCCGATCTCTCGTGCTGTGTTGCGACTCAGAGCACACTTCATGTCATCTGCAGCTTTCACTCTTCGAACCCACCAACGAGGAAGTTTCCAAACTGTCTTGCGGAGGTCACGTAAAAAAGATAATTCTGTGTTTGGTGCATGATGGAATGCCTGTGTCCTTGGGAACGAACGAACATAGAGGACCAAAGGCAGCTTCCCGTGATGCTCGTCTCTCTCTCTCTCTTCTTTCTTTCTTTCTTTTTCTTTATCTGATTTCTCCCTCTCTCTCTCTCTCTCTCTGCCTCTCATCTTTATCTCTCTCTTTCTCCCTCTTTCTCTCTCTCTCCCTCTTTCTTCCTTTCTTTCTTTCTTTCTTTCTTTCTTTCTTTCTCTCTCTCTCTCTCTCTCTCTCTCTCTCTCTCTCTCTCTCTCTCTCTCTCTCCCCCTCTCTCTCTCTTTCTCTCTCTCTCTCTCTCTCCAAGAACTGATGTGAAGACTCCAGCACCGAACGGAGGCGGCATTGAAGGCATACTTGTGGCAATGCAATACAGAAGGCTCGAGAAGACATTTGCATACTGGAAGAACAGTGTCCATCCCAG
>NW_027213752.1:45000-52500 GCF_042767895.1 Penaeus vannamei | reverse complement strand
TGCCATAGAAGCTTACCCTGTCGAACTCACCTTCATGAAAAAGGAGAGGAAATGTATATACATATGTACAGAAATAGATAGATAAATGAATAGGCATACAGATATCACAGATAGACATGCAAATAGAGATAGATAGACAGGCAGACATACAGACAAACAGATAGACAGAGATAAACACACAGATAGCTGTCACTCTTCCCCGCAGGTATGCTGTGATGACGCTGGATCGACCCGGCCGCGACCTGCCCCTCAGACCCAGCCCCTGACCTCGCCTGACCCCGCCCCTGTCGCCCGCCAAGCGACGTGTGGAGCAACATTCCCGCTGGCCATCGTGGGCGGCGGAGACCCGGCTGCCTTCGAGGACGAGGTCTGGATGGCGCTGCTGGGGTACAAAGGTAGGCCTTGAGGAGGTGGTGGGTTGGGTGAGATGTCGCCCGGGGGACCTTAGTTGTGGTATTGTCTAGGGAATTGTTGTGGTATTGTCGAGGGAATTGTTGTGGTATTGTCTAGAAAATTGTTGTGGTATTGTCTAGAAAATTGTGGTGGTATTGTCTAGAAAATTGTTGTGGTATTGTCTAGAAAATTGTGGCGGTATTGTCTAGGAAATTGTAGTGGTATTGTCTAGAAAATAGTTGTGGTATTGCTTAGAAAATTGTTGTGGAATTGACTAGAAAATTTAGTGGTATTGCTTAGAAAATTGTTGTGGAATTGACTAGAAAATTGTTGTGGTATTGTCTAGAAAATTGTTGTGGTATTGTCTAGAAAATTGTGGCGGTATTGTCTAGAAAATTGTTGTGGTATTGTCTAGAAAATTGTGGTGGTATTGTCTAGAAAATTGTGGTATTGTCTAGAAAATTGTTGTGGTATTGTCTAGAAAATTGTGGCGGTATTGTCTAGAAAATTGTTGTGGTATTGTCTAGAAAATTGTTGTGGTATTGTCTAGAAAATTTTAGGGGTATTGTCTAGAAAATTGTGGTATTGTCTAGAAAATTGTTTTGGTATCGTCTAGAAAATTGTTGTGGTATTGTTTAGAAAATTGTTGTGGTATTGTCTAGAAAATTGTAGTGGTATTGTCTAGAAAATTGTTTTGGGTATTGTCTAGAAAATTGTTGTGGTATCGTCTAGAAAATTGTTGTGGTATTGTTTAGAAAATTGTTGTGGTATCGTCTAGAAAATTGTTGTGGTATTGTCTAGAAAATTGTTTTGGGTATTGTCTAGAAAATTGTAGTGGTATTGTCTAGAAAATTGTGGTATTGTCTAGAAAATTGTTGTGGTATCGTCTAGAAAATTGTGGCGGTATTGTCTAGAAAATTGTGGTATTGTCTAGAAAATTGTGGTATTGTCTAGAAAATTGTTGTGGTTTTGTCTAGAAAATTATTGTGGTATTGTCTCGAAAATTGTTGTGGTATTGTCTAGAAAATTGTGGTTATTGTCTAGAAAATTGTTGTGGTATTGTCTAGAAAATTGTGGTGGTATTGTCTAGAAAATAGTGGTATTTTCTAGAAAATTGTTGTGGAATTGTCTAGAAAATTGTGGTGAAATTGTCTAGAAAATAGTTGTGGTATTGCTTAGAAAATTGTTGTGATATTATCTAGAAAACTGTGGTGGTATTGTCTAGAAAATTATTGTGGTATTGTGTAGAAAAATTGGCATTGTCTAGAAAATTGTGGTATTGTCTAGAAAAATGTGGTATTATCTAGAAAAATGTGGTATTGTCTAGAAAATTGTTGTGGTATTATCAAGAAAATTGTTGTGGTATTGTCTAGAAAATTGTGGTGGTATTATCTAGAAAATTGTTGTAGTATTATCTAGAAAAATTGTTGTGGTATTGTTTAGAAAATTGTTGTGGTCTTGTCTAGAAAATTGTGGTGGTACTATCTAGAAAATTGTTGTAGTATTATCTAGAAAATTGATGTGGTATTATCTAGAAAATTGTTGTATTGTCTAGAAAATTGTTATGGTATTATCTAGAAAACTGTAGTGGTATTGTCTAGAAAATTGTTGTGGTATTGTCTAGAAAATTGTTGTGATAATATCTAGAAAATTGTTGTGGTATTGTCTAGAAAATTGTTGTGGTATTGTCTAGAAAATATTTGTGGTATTGTCTAGAAAATTGTGGTATTGTCTAGAAAATTGTTGTGGTATTATCTAGAAAATTGCGGTGGTATTGTCTAGAAAATTGTTGTAGTATTGTCTAGAAAATTGTTGTGGTATTGTCTAGAAAATTGTTGTGGTATTGTCTAGAAAATTGTTGTGGTCTTGTCTAGAAAATTGTTGTGGTATTGTCTAGAAAATTGTTGTGGTATTGTCTAGAAAATTGTTGTGGTATTGTCTAGAAAATATTTGTGGTATTGTCTAGAAAATTGTGGTATTGTCTAGAAAATTGTTGTGGTATTATCTAGAAAATTGTGGTGGTATTGTCTAGAAAATTGTTGTAGTATTGTCTAGAAAATTGTTGTGGTATTATCTAGAAAATTGTGGTATTGTCTAGAAAATTGTTGTGGTATTGTCTAGAAAATTGTGGTGGTATTGTCTAGAAAATTGTTGTGGTATTGTCTAGAAAATTGTTGTGGTATTGTCTAGAAAATTGTTGTGGTATTGTCTAGAAAATTGTTGTGGTATTGTCTAGAAAATTGTTGTGGTATTGTCTAGAAAATTGTTGTGGTATTGTCTAGAAAATTGTTGTGGTATTGTCTAGAAAATTGTTGTGGTATTGTCTAGAAAATTGTTGTGGTATTGTCTAGAAAATTGTTGTGGTCTTGTCTAGAAAATTGTTGTGGTATTGTCTAGAAAATTGTTGTGGTATTGTCTAGAAAATTGTTGTGGTATTGTCTAGAAAATTGTTGTGGTATTGTCTAGAAAATTGTTGTGGTCTTGTCTAGAAAATTGTTGTGGTATTGTCTAGAAAATTGTTGTGGTATTGTCTAGAAAATTGTTGTGGTATTGTCTAGAAAATATTTGTGGTATTGTCTAGAAAATTGTGGTATTGTCTAGAAAATTGTTGTGGTCTTGTCTAGAAAATTGTTGTGGTATTGTCTAGAAAATTGTTGTGGTATTGTCTAGAAAATTGTTGTGGTCTTGTCTAGAAAATTGTTGTGGTATTGTCTAGAAAATTGTTGTGGTATTGTCTAGAAAATTGTTGTGGTATTGTCTAGAAAATTGTTGTGGTATTGTCTAGAAAATTGTTGTGGTTTTGTCTAGAAAATTGTGGTGGTATTGTCTAGGAAATTGTGGTGGTATTGTTCGGATATCTTTTATGATCTACTTCGGTGGAGTGTCTTGAGTCAAGATACTGTGCAGAAAAATCACCATTATCATACATTTACGTAGAATTGCGCCAAAATAATATTGATAGATAGTTTATACTTTCACGAAGAGGGAATTGAAGAAAATAAGACATTGCCCCATTCGTTTCTGAAATCTTTTATTGATTTATTTCACCATTTATTCTTTCGTTTATCATTTTAGTTACTCATTTATGCATTAATTCATTTTCATCCATATTAATTCATTTATCAATTTATTCCTTCATTATCCATTTACCCCTTCATTTATCCGTTTATTCATTGAAATCCATTTATTCATTCATTCATCTATTAATTTATTTCACCATTTATTCATTTATTTCACCATTTATTCATTTATTTCACCATTTATTCATTTATTTCACCATTTATTCATTTATTTATTCATCTATTCGCTAGTTTACCTATTTATTTATTCATTTATCCACCTCCTCATTTACTCATCCACTTATTAAATCGTTTATCCATTTATTCATTTATTTATCCCTGTATTCAGTCATCTATCCATTTGCCCATTAATTTATCAATTAATTCATTCATTTATCCATTTATCCCTCTATCCATTATCCACTCTCCATCATCCCAGATTCCTCGAGCGACGCCGTCCAGTTCCTGTGCGCGGGGTCGCTCATCGGAGAGAGCCACGTGGTCACGGCGGCCCACTGCGTCAACCCGGCCTTGCTCCAGCCCAAGCAGTTCCAGCTGTGAGCGCGTGTTCTCTGGTTATGTCGGCTCGCGGAATTTAGCGATTTGTCAGCTTCTGTTGTGATGCATTTGCTATACATCAGTATGTTATGTAGGATTGATTATTAGGATATTATGCATGTTTGCCTTATAATCATTAGGTCCTAAATGTGTGTGTTTGTGTGTGTGTGTGTGTGTGTGTGTGTGTGTGTGTGTGTGTGTGTGTGTGTGTGTGTATGGGTGTGTGTGTGTGAGAGAGAGAGAGAGAGTATTTTTTCTAAATCCCATTTTCGACCTAAAAGCTATTCAACCCTGTTTAACATATTTTCTTACGTAAATAGCTGAATTTCTAATCTTTCATTCTTTCTTAGCTGTATCTTGACCTGCACTGACGTCTTTGGTGGTATCAATCTCGATTTTTTTTCAGTGTGGATCTTTACATAGCTTACTTTACTAACAATAATGATAATAATAGCCCTCTTACCAAAACCTACACTAATAAAATAATAATAAAAAACAATTACACTAATAAAATAAAATAAAATAAAATAAAATAACTACACTAATAAAAAATAATGATGATAATAACCCTCTTACCACAACCTACACCCCCCCCCCCCCAGGGAAGTGATCCGCGTCGGCGAAAAGGATTTGCTCTCAGACACCAACTGCAACGAAAGCCCGAGGCCGAGGTGCATCCCCCCCTCCCAGGACTTCGTTCCCGAGGACATCATTCAGCACCCGAGTTACGACAGCAACACATTCGCCAATGACATCGCCATCATTCGACTGAGAACGCCGATCGACTTCTCTGCCTTTGAGGGTAAGGAGAATCGGTCTTATATCCGGGTTTTTTTTGTTTTGTTTTGTTTTTTGTGTTGGGGTTGGGTGGTTGGAGCTGTATGTGTAACGGTTGTTGGATGCATTTGGGATTAAGAAAGAAAAAAAAGGCGGTGGCAGTACAAAAATCGTTTTGTTATCATTATCGTAATCATTATTATTATTATATATGTTTGTGTGTGCGTGTGTGTGAGTGAGTGAGTTTTGCCATTCCAAGTCTCGACAGCGGCAGGTCGTGGTGCCTTTTAAGGAAACGTTTCATTGATCTTTCGAGGTATTTTCGAAAGGTTTAGAGTAGGCCTACGAACACAGAGGAACTAGATGTGTCATATAATGGTGAGTAACAGAATATTTTTGTTATTTTGATTTTACTCACTCATGGCGGGACTAGTCAAAAACAAGTCTATGGAATGAAGCGAAAGGTGACTTTGCACGAATTACCAAAGAGGTTCTATTTTTGGTTAGTTTGTTGGTTAGTTGGTTAGCAGGGTAACTCAAAAAGCTTATAACAGATTTTTAAGTGGTGATCCGGACCTAGGATTTTTTTAAAGGATTCATTAGCAGTGCGAGATAAGGAAACGCGGAAGTCACCAGCGTATCTGAAAAAGAGGTGATTTCAATGTAATTCTTCAAGTGTGAAAATTTTTATTGCATCAATGACCCTGTTCCCTTGGCGGAGTTAGGCGCTCTATGACTGCTTCTAGTTTCCTTAATTAATAGCCATATCATCGTTATATAAAAAGAAAGTTTTTTTCCATCTCTCTTTATTCACAAGCTTTCCAAGACCTTACTTTTCACAAATGAATAAATAGATATGTAGATAAATCTATGAACAAAAGTTACTCGCATAAAAAGGCATTTGCGAAATATTGATCTATGCAGATGTTAAAATAAGATAAAAACAAAAACAAGAGGTTTCGCTTCGTCTGTGCCGGTAAGAATTGCAAAATAACAAAAGGAAACATTCAGTCAGGATCAGGACATGAGATGGAGATCCTGCGTTGAATTCAAAAGGCATTTGCTCTTGAATTTTCTTATCAGTGCTAAACAGATTTTGATTGAAATTATAAGAATATGTGTTTTATGTGCGTGTGTGTGAGTGTGTGTTTGTTTGGTGTGAGAGTGTAAGTGTGTGTGTGTGTAAGTTCGTGTGTGTGAGTGTGTTTGTTTGGTGTGAGAGTGTAAGTGTGTGTGTGTGTAAGTTCGTGTGTGTGAGATCTTGCCTTAAACACTTCACCAAGTCACAGCGACCATGACACCTCCATTGAAGAGCATCAGTGTATATCGGTTCCTATTGTCATGAATACCTATGATCTCTTTCGACGGAAATGCAAGTGAAACCATTACGTTGCAAGTTCACCAACGATGAAGGTACAAATGCTGATCTAGATTTTTCCAGAATGTAGCTAATTCTTCTTTTCTTTTTTCGTTGCACTGTTTCAGCTTTCTTCAATTACTGCACTATACAAAATGGCTAGTAAAATATCAGATAAGATTGACTAAGTATATAGTACTTGTCCTTCTCTCAGTGCAATGCAGGGTTAAGCTAATTAGGTTTTGACTGTGTATCGCAATGCAGTTGAATGTATAGCAATTTATATTAATTTTAGTTACATCATGCTTATTTGTCTCTCAGTGCAGTGTAGTGTTTAAGCAAATGACATCTTTATTGCGTCATACTGTCTCCGTCTCTCAATGTATTTAAGTGTAGGGCAAATAATATTTTTGTAATATACTTATCCGTCTCATAATACAAACCAGTGTATACCAAATAACATTTTCAATTACAACTTATCCATCTCAATACAATCCAATGCATAGCAAATAATATCTATAAAATCTATAAAATCTATTCTTATCTTCAGGGTACGCCGGCCCCGCCTGCCTCCCGCCCACAAGTGCATCGGCGGACCAGCTGGCGAATCCGCTTAGCTTGTTTGCCGTGGACTGGGGACTTACACGCACGCCCACGCAGTTTTTGAGACGATATGCAGTAGATCTCGTCGACACTAAAGAGTGCAATACGACACATAATGACCGATTAACTGCCGGCCAGGTAGGAAAAAAAAGCTCTAAAGAGACATTCTGACGTAGTAATTATTGTTTTTCGTTTGTTTTGTTATCATGTAACTTCTAGAAATTCCCCTGCAGTCCATACTAAAAAAAATCTCAACGGTTCACTTTGAAAAAAAATCCGAACTTTCCAACCTGACGTGCCTTTTCTTTCGTATTATAATACATCATACTCTCAGAAGCATGAACCCACACCCTCGCCTCTCCCCACTTCCTGCAGATTTGCGTTCGCCCAGAAAGCAGAGAGGCCTGTAGTGGTGACGGGGGCTCTCCTCTGACGAGTCCGAGCAACGGCTTGTATCAGCTGCTCGGCGTCCAGTCCATCGGCGTTGGCTGCGACCTCCCGGATATCCCCATTGTTTACACTTCGGTCAGCTACCACAGAGACTGGATCGAAGAGATTATTAGATCGTAGTAAAGTGGGCGGTTTGTGCGAGAGAAACTTTAAGAGAGTTGAAGAGGTTGAGTTATTATTAAAGTTTTACATTTAGCTGATTTCTTTTTCCTCCCTCTTGTTTATACCTGTGTAGTGCAAATTCAATCACTGTACTATAGATATTCAAGGAACAAGCACTGTGGCAAGAACCTAAAAGTTTGC
>NW_027213752.1:35000-42500 GCF_042767895.1 Penaeus vannamei | reverse complement strand
ACCTTGTATCGAAACAGTCACGATTTGGTTATTATGTGCTTCGGATACAAGAGTCGAAGCAAGCAGTTTAAACATTGACTTAGAGTGTGGTGTAATGCTCGAAGTAAAGAAGCATTTCATCTGTGGAGGAAGGAAGAAAAGAGTGAAATCGATGAAAAAGTGAGATGAAGAAGGAAAAAAAGAATAGATAGATAAATATACATCATTTATGGAAATAACAGCTAAGTGCTGGCCAGATAAACGAAGTGCCAGACAACTACAGATAATTACAAGAAGGAAAATTACTTCCTCCGCGTGATTTCTAAAAACACACAAAGAACGAAGAACAACGCAAACCTAAAAGATACAATAAATAATCCACACGCCTTACGAAACAACCGAAAAAGGAGAAAAAAATTAGAACGCAGGATTTCGAAAGACTCCAACGAAGACGAAATTTCCCGTCTGACTGTCGTAGATGACGAAGACGAAGGGGCGATCACACACGAAGGACGACGGTGGAGGAGGCTTCGTCCGGGAGAGAGACACGAACACCGTCGCCGCCGCCGCCTCCGTGCCCTCCTCCGTGACCTGCAGCGCCGCCTGGTGGAACGTGCGGCTCACCACCAGGCTTCCTCGGGGCGCCAGGCTGGTCAGGTCGGCCGACTCGCTGAACAGCTCCCGGATGCCGAGTTTATACAGGGCCTTGGGACGATGAGGGAAACGAAGACCTTAGATATTATCAATAATTACTCCGGTAAGTAGAGTTTGGACGTGCGTATATATATGTACTTTACACCTCGACAAAACACACACACACAATCTATAATTTATTTGACTATCCATCTATCTCAATTCATTGGCCCTACTTTTCAGAGCCACTAAGAAATGTTCTCTATTAGTCTTAGTTCCCCCTCAAAACACGTATTCTATTGTCCAAACAATCCCCCAGCGTTTCTATCCTTCCCGTTCCTATAACATTGCCAGCAACTCCTTCCTCAAACCCAATCTCATGCCCTTCTAAACCCGCCTACTGCAAACCTCAAACCGACCCTCTCAACCTCCCTCGCACCGCCCACTCACCAGCTTGAGGTCCCCCTTGATGGACGAGTGTAAGGTGAATCTCGGCAGGTGGACGGTGACCTGGTGGTGCCACATGTTGGTGATGGCGGAGCGGAAGGACGCAGGGTTCAAGCGAGAAAGCAGATCCTTCACATCTCCGGACGGCAGGAAGACGTACATGGTGAAAGGACCATCGGCGTAAGGGAGTTCGAGGACCCGCGCCCCCAAGTCCCTCGACACGCCTGCGAAAGGATTGGGTGGGGGAGTCACTGTTCGTCGGATTGGGTGTTTTACCGTTCGTCGGATTGGTGTTTTATTGCCACTCGGGTTGGTTTAGATTCGGTTAATTTCCTGTCATATGCATGCCATTCACCGTGTTTGTATATAAATTGACAATGTTATTGTCAAAGACGTTCACACTGTCTAAGTCCCTCGATATTTCAACAAAAATATTTGTTTGCTAGACTCTTTCCAGCAGAAGAAAAAACACCATTTTCAAAATATATAAACTACTGAAATATCAATACCATAATAACGATATCCATATGAAACATGTAAAAACGTTATAATAGTCATTAACCCTATCGATCTCGTGTACAAACACTATAATTATAATACCCACCATTCCTGAACTGGCCCTCCTGTTTCATCATCGGAACCTGCACGTATTTTTCTGCCGTGACGTAGAAATTCCCATAGTAAGTGTCATTCACACGGAACTGGTGTCGCCAAAGCCCCTTGAAAGCGGCCACGTTCACCATGACCATGATCGCTTGGTATATTTCGCGTTCGTTCACGACGTTGGAGATGAGGCCATGGGTGTTCTCGAACGTGTATTTGTTGATCAGAGATGTGGCGTCGCGGTACTGTGGGGAAGGCGAGGGGGGGGGCTAAAGTGGATGAGGTATACAAAGTATAAAGACTGTTTCGAAGAAGAAAGGTAGAATTCATAGGAAAGGACGTGAATTTAAGAAATAAGTTCAAATTCTATTTTACCTTTTACCTATTTTACTTTACCTATCTATTCTACCTTTACTTATATTATTCTACCTATCTAAAGTAAAATAGGTAAAAGGTAAAATAGAATATGAACTTATTAAGGGTAAAAAAAATCGTAGAGGAAAAATAAATAGGTAGAATTGAATAGGTAAAGGTAGAATGAATATATTTTCTAGAACAGGAAACTTGTTTGAGTGAAGAAATGAACTGTCAGGAATGTGCTAAGTGAATGAATGAGCATATTTACCCCACCATGATATCCAATGTCAGTCATCCTAGGAAATAAAGTTGAAACATTAAAATAGCTATTATATCAACAACGATAATAACTATAATGAACACAGTGATGATAATAATAACAATTATGATAATGCTACCACTACTACTACTGTTACTACTACAAATATTACTGCTGATACTAATACTACTATAACTGATACTACTACTACTACTCATAGTAGTAATAATGTCAATAACTAAACAGTAATAATCCTCACCTTTAAGAAGTTGACGACTTGAATCTGCTCGTTCAGTATGTCGGCGGCGCAGGCGCTGAGAGGCACCCTCGCGTCGACGAACACGCGGTTGGCCAAGACGAACGTGTTGAAGCTGTTCTTGACTTGCCGTGATTTGTACCTGGGGGGAAGGAGCGCCTACTTAGTTTTTTTAATGATTTGAAAGCCTTTTGTGTGTGTGTCTTGTGCTGTACCTAGTGAGGGGAAAAAGAGCTCTCGGTGAGGTAATAATGATAGAACCAAAAACATTAAATGCAGAAGAAAAAATCTTTGAAAAAAAAAAAAATCTTTTTGACAATATATCTGATGGAAAGGTTATCTTTTATCCTTTAATTCAAGCAGTTACTTTTGTTCTCTTATATGATTTTATGCGATGCAATAAGCTGTTCTGTTTTCTTTTTGTCCTTTTTTTTATCTCATTTTATGGAATTACGAAGCGAAATGGGAACCAAAAGCACATTATTTTTTGAAGATGAAAAAATAACACATTTTGACAGTCATCTAAGGCTGTTAAGTAAAGGAAGATAAAATCCTTTGTCAGCAAAAAGGAATAAAAAGAAATAGATTTTGAGAAACGGACCCGTTCGAACCAGGTTTTCTACTTACTATTTCTTACGCTTTGTACTTTAACAAATGCTCATGGTGTTGTGCATGACCTCCAGCCTTCCCATTTTCCGCCAATCATCTATAATCACAATATAATATCGATACCACAACGCAAAAAATCCTGGCAGATCAGACATGACGTTTCCCTCCACAACAAACTCGTCTAGATGTTCTAATTCCTAATATTTCTTACTGTTTATACTTTATCCCGACCATTTTTTAACATCCACCGATAATCAAATTACATCAATATCATAATGCGAAAAAATAGAAGTTAAAATCCCTGCGGACCAGATATGTTTTCCTTCACAACAAACATAGATATTCCATTTCCTAATATTTCATAAAATTTCTACTTTATCGAGCATGTATGATTTCCTGCATGATGATCTCCATCCCGCCCAATTTATTATGATTTTCTGTGCGATCTCCATCCCGCCCAATTTATTATGATTTCCTGTGCGATCTCCATCCCGTCCAATTGAACTAGATATTCGCAAGCTAACATCGATGCCATAAAACGGAAAAATCCTACCAAGCCAGACACGACGTTCCCCCCACGCGCCCATACTCACATCCTCTCCAAAAGCCACCAGGTCTTGAGAGTCGACACCTTCTCCCTCACGCCCATGACCTCCTCCATCTCCTGCCTCGTCTTGCCCTCGGCGCCCAGGTAGGCCAGCACCAGCCCATTCCACACGCTGTAGGGCGAGAAGAAGAGATTCCCCTCCGTCGGCGCCCGGTCCAGGAGCTCCCTGAAGAGGTCGAAGGCGAAGCTGACCATGCCCGAGATGTCATGGTAGGTCTGGATGCTGGTCAGGTCATCGTGGGCGGAGAGGCACTGGGCGTGGGCGTGGCGCGGGGTCAGGGTCAGCAGGAACAGGGCCGTGAGGGAGGCCGACGCAGGCATCTTTCTGCAGGGGAAAGTTGGGTCAGGAAGGTGGAGCCGATTTCCGTTCTCGTTCCCGTTCTCTCTTCTTTTCTCCCTCTGGCTTTCGATCTATCTGTGTGTGCGTGCGTGCGTGTGCGGGTGGGTGTGCGTGCGTGTGATAAGGATCTGCACAGAATGACATCCTGCAACTAGGCATATAAGTCATATGAGATGCTTGTCAGAAAAAAACTGATGTAAGGAAAAGGAAAAAGAGAGTATATTGAAATTAGGTCATAAAATCCAATAGTAATTTCAGTAGGAGACGCCCTACCAAAGGTCCCTATGAAATATTAGTATTAGTCATTACATCCACCTATATTCCATACATAACACATTTCATGTCCTTTTCGAAAGCAAAAAATTAATAATAAATATTAATAATAATAATAATAATAATGAGGGTAATTTGATATTTGATGTTGAAGAAAGAAAAAAAAATAACCTAAACTGGTTTACTATTCTATAATACACTAAACGCACTCAGAGAACGCTTACCTCTGCCAAGGCAATAGGGTCACATGCAATGAAAATATCCAAACTTATAGAATTACATTTAAATCACCTCTTTTTCAAGTACACTGGTGACGTCCGTAAACATAACCTCCTTGGCGGAGACAATAAAGGTAATAATAATAACAATAACCCCAGTACATAGAGTTAACTGATACAATCATTTAAAAAATCCTGGATCCGGATCACCACCAAAAGTTAAAGGCATCTAAGTTAAGCTAAAACACACTATTATAATATCGATGGAAATGAAAAAAAAAAATCTTTTCATAACGTTTTTCAGTTATCCTGTTAACCAACGAACAAACTAACAAACCAACGCTGCTAAAAACATAACCACCTTGGCAGAGGCAATACGCTTAAGAAACAGCCTGACAAAAGAGAAGAAAACAAATAATCTTTAACAGGATAGCATGTGATTATTCATCAGACTACCTTGAGGATTGAGGATAACGACTGCATTCTCCGTGTGGTACAGATTGTGTAGCTTCTCTGTAACATATCTCACAAAACTAAAATAAATAGAAATGGTCTTTTTATCTTTTACCTGTACCTGTGTGAGAAAAAGGATTGTGGCATTATCGAGTACCTTTAGATGAATCTTCATTTGGATGTTGATAGAAACAAGTTCTGGCACAAGCAACGCCCCATTTACAAATAAAGTTTCATCTGAATGTTGAAAGAGAATCTTTTATTCTTAATGGTTCATGTACAGATAATGGGAGACGAGTCCTCGCCCCATTTACTGAGGGAATAACAATGATGCTTATTTCGATGAAACGAGATGCATCCTTTTCTAACATGTATTTCCATTCTTGTTTCCATGCATATGTACTTCTAGATTAGATCATATCTACCCAGTCATACAGACTCCATTTCCCTTTTTCAGAATTATTATATCAATGATCTTTCGAAAGTACATGACTTGCATCAGAAATACTAGATGTCTCTGGATAGAAAAAAATAAGAAAATAACAAGACACATGTTTAGTGATTCCTGAATTCCTAACCTACGCCAACAAAACTCGATGCAACCAAACAAGAGTGCTTCACAAACATCAAACATCTACAAAGAAGAAAGATACAGCCCTATAAATTTAGCGAAACAGTCACCCATACAAGTAGCTGGTATTTCCAAAACCTGAAAAAGCAAGGCTACATACAGATTCCTCTCAGTCTCGTAGCCTAAGGCAGTGGATATTCCAAGATGGGGGGTGGAGGAAGGAGGGGGCAAGGGGGAGGAGAGGGGAGGGGGAATCATCGATGCTGCCGGGGAAGATTTCGGGGAAGTTTGGAGACATTCACTGTTGCTAGCGTGTGTGTTTTGGAGTTCGTGATTTATGAATGGGCGTGTGTAAGTCATGGGAATAATGGAATGTAATAATGTTTTTCCTTTACAACGTAACCTCCTTTGTTTTGGTTTGTTTTTTTTATCTTTATTCATATTGTTTTCTGTCTGTCTGTTTCTGTCTTTCTCTGCCTGTCTGTCACTGTCAGTCTGTCTGTGTATATCGGTCACTGTCTGTGTATGTCTCTGTCTCTGTCTCTCACTCTGTCTGTCTGTCTCTCTCTCTCTATTTCCCAACACCTCACTTTATCCCTCTTCCCCTCCCTCCCAATCTGCTCTTTTTTTCCTCCTATCTCCCTTCTCCCTCCTCCTCTTCTCTATTCCCCTCCCTCTCCTTCATTTCTTCCTCCCTCATTCTCAGTTTCCCTCCCTCCCTCCCTCCCATTGCTTCTCTTTCTCCACCCTTCTTCCTTATTCCCTTCCCTCCCTCCTTCTCTACCTCCCCCTTTCCTTACCTCCCTCCGCCGTCCTCTCTACCACAGCAGCACCCAATTTATCTGCCTCTTCGGTTCCTCATCAACCTGTACAACGCGGTACAACCAACAAAGCAACAACAACCAAACAAGTTTTTCATTCACCACCAGAAACCCAAACCCAGTCCTTCCACAAACTTTATGCGATATAAAACCCGCGACCAGTGATACCAAACCGAGGTAATGGTAGTGTGATTGCTTTGTAGGTAGAGAAAATAGTTGTTTGCTTTGCGTCGGTTCTAGCACATAAACGGAAGATATATGGATTTATAATGAGAAAGAGATAGATAGATGGATAGATAGATTAGTAGACAGATAGGCATAGAGATACATATATACATACATTCATACATGGATGTATAGATGGATAGAGAAAGAGAGAGGGAGAGAGAATGGGGGGAGGAGACTGGTAAACTGCTAGACAGATAGTCAGAAAACTAGCTGTCCGGATCAACTAGCTGAGAGATTGTGAGAAGACATACATAGGGGGAGAAAGGAAGTATGTTGACTTAGAAAAGATTTAGATAAATTGGTCATTTCAGCTCACACGAGTCCTATCTATCTGTCTATCAACATATTTCTTCATCCACCAGAAAAAGTGGATAGACAGAGAGAGAGAGAGAGAGAGAGAGAGAGAGAGAGAGAGAGAGAGAGAGAGAGAGAGAGAGAGAGAGAGAGAGAGAGAGAGAGAGAGAGAGAGATTCATTTTCATTCATTTCTTTATCTTCCTCTTCTTCTGTTTATCTCTATATCTATCTACCAATCCATTATTGTCATCAGTGTACCTATCTATTTAGTTGTTTGTTTATCTATCTTCTTATCCGTTCTTTGATTCGTTTTTTTATAATTACTTATACATCTATCGATGTATCTACCAAACTACGTATTCTAACAATACATGTAACTATCTAATATATATCTATCTATTATAATTTCAGTTATCTATTTTCACTATCTCTGATTTCTTCCTTTTTCTCTACCTCTCCTCTCTCTCTCTCTTTCCCTTTTCCTCCCTCTCTATCTATCTCCCCCTCTCCCTCGCTTTCTCTCTCTCTCTCTATCTATCAATCTATCCCT
>NW_027213752.1:0-25000 GCF_042767895.1 Penaeus vannamei | reverse complement strand
TTTAGAATCGATTATATTATCGATCACAAATAAACGAGTCATGTGCGGTGACTTTGCCGGATACCTGTCTACCATCGTTCGTGTTAGACAAAGAAAATCCTGCACAAACTTTTTCCCATTCATGTTTATTTATTTATGAGAGAAAGGGGTACAATAAAGTATAAAAGGCCATTTATGTGCATTCATTAACCAAGTAATTCATATTCATCACAAGAGAGAATGAATACAATATCTGAATTTAGCAAACAACAGCTTACCAAATAAGCTAAAGGTACTACGGGCTTCCACGAACGCCATTGAGTCGCCGGATCAACACGAAGATTCCCGAAGATTCCGGAATCCCAAACTCCTATTTGCCTCAATTAGAGTCCTCTGAGTCGCCGTCGCCTCTACCTTCGCCCTCATCACCATGGTAAATATCGAAACGAGGGTAAATAAGTGATAAAACGGGGAGGAAAGGGATCAAAAGAGAGGAAAAGAGAACACGTGTGACGCGGATTCCTATATCGAGCGTGAGTCACAAGGGAGGCAAGACGTGTTCTCGCGAGGTCCAAGTTTATCACCAAAATGGTAATACTTCTCTGGTTTTTAGTCGTGATAATCATCTATTTATTATATTTCCCAGTTCCTCGTTACGATAGCGAGCCTAAAAGAGGGTGATATGGGTTTATTTAAGGGTAATCAAAGGTTTGTGAAGCAGGGTGTGTTGTGGATGCGAGGGCGGGCTCCAACGGGGGCGGATAATTCGACGGCTTCTATAGTTTTAACGTAATTCTGTGGCGATTTTGGCTCATTTCGTGGATTTTATTTGGGTTGCATGAAATAAGCAGATTGTATATGATCATAATTTGGAGTTAAAGAAAGTGATAGTTATCCCGGTGTCAAAATACGATGATATATGTTTCAGGGGAATGAGAGAGAATTTGATAAAAGAACGAGAAAAAAAATATATGTAACAAAAAAATTGTTTGTGTTCTTAAATTCACTGTAACAATGATAATGATTTGGTATTGATGGATTACATAAAATGCATACTATTTTTAGCAGTTTCAGTCAGAGGTGAACGACAGTTGTAATTTAATTGGGGGTCGTATATTTTGCAGGGAACTGTAATAAGACGACGCACACTACTAATTCTGCCCGGTCCTATTTTTAGGGAATTTTTGCAACCTTTTATTGTAGTTTTAGTCTAGAGGAATGATATTGGCAGTAATTAAAATGGCGTTACGTCAAGCAGTAACTAGTTTCTGCAGTTTCATTGATCCAGTAAATTATGTAAAAATGTCCACCTCATTTATTATGGCAAGCTCTCTTTTAGTAATGCTTGAAGCTGCAATTATGTATGGCAACTGTTACCTGTGACCACTTGCGTCTGCCCCTTCTTTCTTGGAACTTGATATACCTCCCTGCGAAGAGGGGTAGAGGGGGTGGGATCCCAAGAAATTGCATTCATCAATTTTGTGTGAAATAAGTAAAAAAAATTTGTTATTGTTTTTTCTGATGTTACCACATAATTTCTATAGTATATCAAGCCCTCCCCAAATATCAGGTCCAATATCATGGTTGTAGTGGTTCAACATTACCTAAAACTACTTGGAATGGACAGTACACATCATAAGTAGTCCATCAGTTCTTAGCATTTGCAGTCTGGAACCTGGTATGAAGTACAATTTTATGTCAGGACCAATGTCAGTCATTACCCACATGACCAGTCTGCAAGTATGCAAATGTCATCCAACCTTGATTTAAGTATACAATATGACTGCACCGACTAGGAAAATAGCATTGTAGGCAGTGAAAAACTACATTCATTTCCATCAAAATTGATTTGCAGAAGTGAACCTATTTGAGTTAGACTATAAAAATGTGGCATTCAGAATGCCACATGGAGACCAAGTCCCCACATGCCTGCAGTGACAAAGTTCAGCCCTTCTTGTGTTGCAGTGAACAACTTAACTGCACGGCAACCCAACATAAACTGTCTTGGTGCATGTAGCTCATAATGTCATGGCAATTTTCTTCGAAGTGCACTCTAGTATTTCTGGATTCTAATTTATGTGAAATTTTAACGAAATACGTTTATATTAAATGTTCATGGACCATCCATACTTGTGGAAAGGTATGAATGAGAACGAACATCACGTATTTTACCGGTTTCGAATATATCTGTCAGAAATACATAAAGATATTTTCGAAACCGGTAAAATTCATCTCTTGTATTGTGAAGATATTCATTCTCATTCATACCTTTCCACATTTGTCAACATGAATACGGTTCAACATCCACACTTATGGGTCACTGCCCTCTCCAAATTTGAGTTTTGTTGTCACAGTTCTCATTGTTTGTTCCACAGGTGAAGTCTGCCTACAATGCTACTTGTATTTCTGATTTTTACTTTTATTTTTTATTATTATTATTATTTGTTATTTATTTATTTTTATTTTATTTATTTATTTTTATTTTTTTTCCAAATTTTGCGGTGAAAGCGCTCTCACTGAAATGTTACAATATAGGGGATAACACTAAACTCGATGATACACACACACACACACACACACACACACACACACACACACACACACACACACACACACACACACACACACACACACACACACACACTACTGAATTGGTTGAATGGGATAAAAAGATAGACCTAGGTTAAATTCAAAGTCTTTTCTGTAGAAACACATAAATGGCTTTTGCTGAGGATAAATTTTCGATGTGACAGTAGATCATTTGTAAGGTGCTGGGTTACCTTTTACATAAGAGGTAACAAAAGAGTTGCCACAAGATTTAGAAATAGTGAAAGAGATTCCCTATACCAGTGGTTTCCAGATTGGTCAGTAACAATGAACTCCTAGGAGTCAAAAACAGGGTCGATTAAAGCTGGGGCCCTTTGTAGTTTTGGGGTCGAAAGCTGACATTCATACAAGAAATAAGAATATAGAAAATATCTTGCTGATACACATTACTGATTTATACATTTGTTTTTATTGTCTTTATTTTTTATTCTCTTTATATTTTGGTACCATATTTTTCATGAGACATTCACAAGGGGAAGGGATACAGGGCAACAGTTTCACAGGGCTTAGTTTGCTGTTCCCCTCAGTAATGTATATGAAAACTGCATATCTACTTATTACTAAAAAAAAATTGAATTAATATTTTTTGCACATGCTTGGGGGTTGCAGAGAAATTAAGAATTCCATAAAGGAGTTAATAGTCCAAAGAGTTTGGGAACCCCTGTCCCAAAATATGAATGAATGGGAGCCTTCAAAATTCATTATTAGTAAATATGGCTACCAAGCCTTACAGCCTGTTTTTTTTCTCAAATTTACTATTTGCTTGGTAAGCAAATTGACTGTTTACCAAGCCTTACCTTACAACCTGTTTTTACTATAAATTAACTGTTTGCTTATTGTTTTTGCAGGCTGTCGCACTCAATCCAGTACAGATTATGAAATCTGAAGCCGAGGAGGAGCGCTCGGAAACTGCTCGGCTCTCATCCTTCATTGGTGCCATTGCACTTGGGGAACTGGTGCGCTCCACACTTGGTCCTAGAGGCATGGACAAAATTCTTGTAGCCATGGGCAGAAGTGAAGGTAAGATTTGAGAATGGCTATTTTGAAGAAAGTGTTTTTCTTTTTCCCAAATTAATTTACTGATATAATTTATTATTTTGCTGATGAAATGAAAAAATGATGTGCTTCATCTCAGGACAAATCGAAGTCACAAATGACGGTGCTACTATCTTGAGGAACATTGGTGTGGACAATCCAGCAGCCAAGATTTTAGTTGACATCAGCAAGACACAGGATGATGAGGTAGCTTAATTATTTTTACTCTTTTCCCCGTTTTCTCAATAACCAACCATACGTATTTTGATAAAATTATGTTTTCCAAATGCCTTTTCATGATTCATCTCAATAAACAGGTTGGAGATGGAACAACATCTGTCGTTGTCTTGGCATCAGAGTTGCTACGAGAGGCTGAGAAATTGGTGGCTATGAAAATTCATCCCCAGACCATTATTGCTGGTTACCGCAGGGCCACAGATGTTGCTCGTGAGGCGTTAACAAAGTCGGCTCAAGATAATTCTGCCAACCCTGAAAAATTTAGGGAAGACCTTCTGAAGGTATGATTTTCTTTTTTTCTTTTCCTTTTTCATGTCTGAAAATCAGTAGACTAAACAAATTTTTCACTGATATCAGTACAGATTTGGTGCACTAAAAGTATGGACTGCACAGAGAGAGATATGCACCTAAGATTTTAATCTTCAAGAATATGTTAAACATTTAATACAAAAAATATATGGTACTACATTTATGCAAGTGCATGAATCTTTGTTCATACAGCATTATGTTAACATTTATCACTGCATATGCTGTAAATGTTTTAAAAACCCTCTTTGACAAGGATTTATACCTTCTGAGTAATTAGTGCACATTCAAGTGTCATGTCATATTGTAAGTTGTGGAAGAAATGGAGTTGAGGGTATTAACAAGTTTTATGGGATACACTCCACTAATGAATCATGATACATCATTTGATTTTGTAATGTGACCCAGTGGAGGATCAGAATTTGGAGTCATCATAACTTTCTTACTTTGTTTTATTAATCCCCTGGATCTAGATGACGTCACGGTCACGTCAAAGAAAATCTTGGTCAGCTATATGGATGATGAAGAGCAAAGACCAGGGTGACAGAAAAGACTCGCCTTGAGTGCACAAACCTTTTGGAGTGTGAATTGACTCATTTAGCACTTAGAAGGGGGCTTTAGCATTATTCCCATCAATAAACGAATGTGGAATTTAACGTGCGTAAGCAGGGACTGGAAGAGTGCCGGTTCCGGGGAGGGCACCATTTCCATGCTATGCAGTGTATTTCTGGCCGCTGGCACAGGTTATATTATGGAAAATTAAAAATTATTAAAAAATGAGATGTAACACAAATAACCAAATGTTCCTTTTTCCTTGAACTGAGCTATTTACTACATAGAGATATGAAATGGAGTCTGTGCAAGGAAAATAAATTAAAGCAAATCAAAAGACAAATATGGACATTGGAAAATGGCAATAAAGCTTTTAAAAAAAAGTTTTCACAAAATAACTTCTCAAAGGGGAGGCACAGAGTCTTGTCACCGCTCACGGGTGTTGATGCACACCCGACCTATGTGCCGCACGCCTGGGATGCTGGCTACTTACATAACCATTGCACCTGGATCCAGGGGGTTAATGGGTTTCTAGATTTATGCTGGTTAGATACTGGTTAATAGATGTACAACTGTTTACTTATTGTAGATATATAATCAATACAATTTTTTTTTTTTTTTTTTTATATATATATATATATATATATATATATATATATATATATATATATATATATATATATATATATATATAAAGATTACTGTATATCTCCTTTTAAAAAAAATAAATTTTTACAAAGTCCATGATCATTGCTAACATTCTGACAGCACTGCAGAGCCCAAGCACAGCCCACTCATATTTACACTTGCCTCTCAGACCTCACACACTTGTACACTTTTCTCCACACTGTGTGTGTGTGATTTTGTTACTGAACTTTGCATATAGTAAGTGTCTGATCATGAGTGGGTTGTATCAGAAAGACAATTTTTTTCTCTAAATGTGTTTCAATCCACTTCTGTATAGATATTTTTAAGCATCCAGCAGACTTCAAAACAGCTGCAGTACTTTATGTTAACTTGAAGCCATATCCCAAATACTCAAATAATAACACACAGCTGTAACACAGCCCTTATCTTGCTTGTCAAGAGTTTAGGGCATGCTGACCCTTTTTCCACATTAACCTCACCACTAATAATTTTTCATTTTGAATGTTCTTTCATTTTCAGATTGCAAAGACCACACTCAGCTCAAAGATTTTGGCTCAACACAAAGATTTCTTCTCCAACTTGGCTGTAGATGCTGTTTTGAGGTTGAAGGGATCAGGCAATCTTGATGCCATCCAGATAATTAAGAAACAGGGTGGCACCTTAGGCGACTCATTCCTTGATGAGGGTAATTTTTTCTTGCATGTTATGTGATATATGTATGAGTATTATTCCTGTTACATTATTTTTATTTTTATCATCAACATAAGTTATAAAAGCTTAATGAAATAAGATAATTAGCTCTTTAGACCAATTACTAGGAAAACTTCTTACTGTATCCTTCATTCTTGTACAATACCTTTACATGTGACCCTAAATCTCTTATACAGGCTTTATCCTTGAGAAGAAAATTGGTGTTAATCAGCCCAAGCGCATTGAAAATGCAAAAATTCTGATTGCCAACACACCCATGGACACTGACAAGATTAAGGTGTTTGGTTCAAAGATCTCTGTCGAATCCACAGCTAAGGTAAGCATGTCTTAACAGAGTAATGCATGATTTTCTTCTAAGTCCAAGTGTGTATTGACATTAAGAGCAAAATTATTTACAAGGAAATTATCAACTTGTTTAATTAATCATTTCATAACTTCTTTAAAGGTTGCAGAATTGGAAATTGCTGAGAAAGAAAAGATGAAGACAAAGGTACAGAAGATTCTCAAACATGACATCAATGTATTCATCAATAGGTAAGGGCTTTTTTGTCTGAAATTTTCTTGAAAGTGCACATCAGTAAGAAGTATTTGTTAGATGAGCATATTGTAATTAGGGTCCTGAGTAAAAGGTCTGACTAAAACTTCTCTAGTTTGAAATAGAAGTGATTTATTTTTAGTATAAAGATGGTTTTTAAAGCTGGCCTCCTTTCAAATGTTTAAATTGTGTTTACAGACAGTTGATTTACAACTATCCTGAACAACTGTTTGCTGATGCTGGAGTGATGGCCATTGAGCATGCAGACTTTGATGGCATTGAGCGTCTGGCTCTTGTGACTGGTGGTGAAATTACCTCAACATTTGACAATCCTGAGTTGGTTAAACTTGGCAAATGTGATCTCATTGAAGAGGTAAGTTATCTGTTTGTGGTACAAACAGGCTGTTTGTCTATATTGCATGTCATAGGATCATGGGAAGTCATATCATTAAGAGTGGAAGATAAACTAAATTATATCTTTTTTATTTATAGTGTATCATTGGTGAGGACCGCATGATTCGTCTCAGTGGTGTCCAGTTGGGTGAAGCTTGCACCATTGTGTTGCGAGGTGCCACAAACCAGATCTTGGATGAGGCAGACCGCTCACTGCACGATGCACTCTGTGTTCTCACACAGACAGTGAAGGAGACACGAACAGTATATGGTGGAGGTAAGGGCTGTCAGTCTACTCTATTTTTAAAATAAATATATAATGTACCCACATGGAAACATTTT
This sequence comes from Penaeus vannamei, assembly GCF_042767895.1. Taxonomy (NCBI): domain Eukaryota; kingdom Metazoa; phylum Arthropoda; class Malacostraca; order Decapoda; family Penaeidae; genus Penaeus; species Penaeus vannamei. Next base: position 17,655 of record NW_027213752.1, on the reverse strand, counting down.
AAAACATACATCTTGAGTTGAAGTGCATGGACTGGCTGTACACATCTTAGGCCTAGCCACAATGTCTAGACTCGCATAATATTACATCACAAATAGAGCTAGCCCTGTCACTTTAGGGTTAACAAGTATGTTTTCAAAATAAGGTGCTTTGACAATAATTTAGACAACTTCTCGATTCACAGGTTGCAGTGAAACCCTCATGGCCAAGGCGGTCATGGATGCTGCTGTTCACGTGGCTGGTAAGGAAGCCCTTGCAATGGAATCCTTTGCTCGTTCACTCCTTATGATCCCAACCATCATTGCTGACAATGCTGGGTATGATTCAGCCCAGTTGGTATCCGAATTGAGAGCAGCTCATGCTGAGGGTAAAACTACCTTTGGCTTGAGTATGGATGAAGGGATTGTAGATTGTATGAATCAAGTGGGCATCACAGAAAGTTACCAGGTTAAGAGGCAGGTCATGTTGTCAGCCTCAGAAGCAGCAGAAATGATTCTCAGAGTTGATGACATCATCAAGGCAGCCCCAAGGAAGCGCACTGCAGACCATGGACCTTGTTAGACTAGGTTTTGTCAGTAGGAATTGCTTTAAATACTTTAAGAAGTGAAGAAAGTCATGAAATACCCAGTGCTGCCTCATACTTCATTCTGGAATCTTAAGGAAACTAGGATCAAATCAACTCGGCTAATGCTTAAGATTTAATATTACAATTTAATGATTGTCAACAAGATATTTAACATGTAACACCTTTTTTTTCTAATATCACATTAAAAAGATTAAAAAGAGTCTTTTTTTCTTCTCAACCCATATATTCCATGTGGATAAAACTTTTTAGATGAGTGGTGATTAACAGGGGGGGAATATATATATATATATATATATATATATATATATATATATATATATATATATATATATATATATATATATATATATATATATAAAAGCAAGACAATGCAAAACCAAAATTTTCTATAAGGTAAGAGAAAAATGATACACCAAATGTGTAAGTATTGACTTTATATTAGGTATATATCAACACTAAACTTTTGTTTCAAATATATTTCAATTTCTTGGGAAAGTATAACTGGCAGTTGTAAAAGTGATGGTAGTAGTAGCTATAGAATTATATTGAAAAGCAATTTTTTAAAGATGCATCCAAATTTACTTTGCTTTGTTAAATAGTATTTAGTATATAGAGCAAAAACTTTATAAAGTTCAATGCTTCATGGCATTGTATACATAGAACTGTTGTTTGTTTCCTTGTGTCATTTTGATAATGATATCCCCCCCCCCCAAATCCCATACCCATTGTGGCCATTTAGGGGCCTAGGAGATGGAAACTGGGACCCAATGCTGGGGATCACATGCCCTGAGCCTCGGCCCTGAACTCCTAATTTTACGTGGTCTTTTCTTGTTCCTTTCTCTTATCCAACCTTTTCTATCCACTTCTCCAGTACCTTCCTAAGGTGTGATAGCTGTGTTGAACAGATGAAAGGCTGACTTTATACCAGTTATGAACAGCTAAAAATGCTAGCATCAAGGCCACCCTGCCAAACACTACCACTCCACAGCCTGATTTCCTGTGCCCAACCCGGTCATGACTGATCAAACTGTTCTGCACAATTACGTACATGAGCCAATTGTTGTGGCTTGCATAATGTATTTTATAGGGGATGCCCCACCTCAAAGTTCTAGTCTAAGTGGCAATTCTCAGATTCAAACTTGGTCTCACTTTATACAAGGCCAGACAGGAAATGCGCAGATAAGGATTTTCTCACTCCCCACATTATTCTCCTACTTTTGTCAAATTCTTATGCCATTCTAAATCCAGGCACCCAATCTCTACCCCTTTTCCTCCTAGCAAGACAAGCCTAATGTTCCACTTCATCTTCTACACCAACCTCTCCCTCCACCCTTCAAACTTTGGTCCCCTCTTAATTTGAGTCACTGAATTCTCTTTCTCCTGAAATTGATCTAAATCCCCCTTTCTCCTTTTGCTAATCCCTACCTTACCCTATGGACATCCTTGCAGAATCCCAATTCCTTTGACAACTTTGACCTAGTAACCCATGTTAATCCCTACCTTAACCCATTTACTCATCCTCTCTACCCTCATTCCTCTTTGCCCCTTTCAACTCTATACTATCCTGAACTGCTATGACTTTTGAGGTCTAGCACAATTAAAGAGGGTTAGTTGATTACCCTTTTCACTGCTACACCTTTCTATATGACCTTTGATGTCGCACATTTATTTTACCTTGTAACCATCAACTAATGTTAATGATGCAAGTTTTTCATTTTAGCTTGAGAAGGAACTTGTGTTGTATTGAAGTTTGTTTTTGGCCTAAAAATAATGTTGCAGATACAAAAGCGTTATTGTGACCAGATACTAACAAGACTAGCCCAAATAAACTTGCAAATAGATGTAATTTGGTGACCATAGCTTAATTTCTAGTGTAAATTTTTATATAAAGTTTACATCAGACAAGACCAATACAACTAAGGGCCTGTTTAAGAGTCCAGTTATGGGGTTTGAGCATGCTCCAGATCAAAGTGCAGGGTTGGAGCATGTTTTTAACCACAAATCAGCATTTAGTGAATACAAGGGAAAGACCAACCCTTGCCCGTCAGTAACATTCATAGACTGCAATATCTGCATGCTGCCTGTGTACTTATTTAAATAGGTATATATTCAATATGTTAAACATCAAGTTTGGCATATGTGAAAATATTAATGCTGGTTATGGGCTCTTACAATAATTTATATGTTACCTATTGATTCATGTATTTTATATATAGGCTGTTTAAGTGTAGGCTTGGTGTGGCAGGAACCTACACATATGCAACTCCCATACTTTAGTGCCCAGGAAAGGTTGGTATTACAGTATGTCTCTAAATGGTCTGTTATGAGAAACAGTTTAAATTGTAAATGAGCCCTAACAGAGTAGGTTTAAGAATTTTTATTTATCATAATTGTATTAAAGATGAAAAGTATATACTATATATTAGGTAATTTTTCCAGAGTAAATTTGATCATATTGCAATTTGATTCTATAAAGGATTACTCAATATACGTATTAGGTAACAATGATTTTGCTTTATTAAAATTGGATGGAAAATATAAATATTGCAGAATTTTAATTATCTATTCAACAAATAGCAAAAAAAAAAAAAGGTTCTTATTATTTTTATTGTAATTACTATAAACTTTAAAACACCAATATATTGAGAAAACCAAAATAAAATAATTATAAAATATCCCTTAAAATGTACTACTGGTTAGTGCCACAAATAAAAACGCTAAAAAATTAACTAATCTAATGTTATGCACTGAATATCGTCATCATCCTTTTTAGGGTCTGGCTGACTGGTCTTTTCACTGGATCTATCTTTTGTAGAATCTGACTTAGTGGGCACAGGTGATTTTTCTGCATTCTTCTTAAAGAAGGACACAAAGGATGCTTTCTGGGCATCTGTTATCTCTTGATTGCGTGGAACTGAGAAGAGAGCCACTTTTTTCTTCGGCTGTCCAGGAGTCCCTGATTTTCCCGACGGCGTTTCCCCTGTGCTGTTGGGAGGACTCTCTGGATTTCTACTTGGTGTCACTGGTGCAAGTGATGCGCTGCTTGGAGATCCTTCATTCGACTTCAAGGTTTGAGGTGTTGTAGCTGGTGTAGAGGTAGGAGAGGTATTTGCTGAGGATGGGGTTGTAGGTAGTTTCTTGGTGAATGCTGTGATGGGAGTCAGTTTTCCTGCCTTGTTGGACTTGCTTTCTTCCATGGTGTCTGGGTCTTCAAAATTCACCTCCCGCTTTTCTTTAGGTTTATTAATATAATTCCAAGAATTTGGAACAGTTATATCGGCAACACCATGCTCTTCTCGCACTTGCTTTGAAACATACCTAAAAAAATAAATAAATAAATAAATAATAAATAATAATAATAAAATAAATAAATAAAAGGATTAGAACATTTCCACTGGATATTGCAGTGCTATGCATGAAAATATGTAGAAAACACTAATTCTAATTATATCAAAGACTAAACTGAAAAATATGGTATGATATCTATCTATCTATCTATCTATATAATATATATATATATATATATATATATATATATATATATATATATATATATATATATATATATATATATATATAAATATAAAAACAAAGAAGCACAAGTATATACACAATAAGATATAAATTTTATATATTTTTACACAAAGCTGTGTGTTTGCATACTGAGATGTGTACATGTGAGGGAGTGTGTATGTGTATATGCATATCAACCCAGTGAGAGACTAAGATAAAAACTTGAGATACACACCACATCATGACTTTACTGAAGGGGCCTTCCTCAGGACATTTACGCCAGTGGCCAAGTTCCTGGATTTTGGATTCCACTTTTTTACGGGCCAAGAACATGCTTGCTGAAATTTCAAAGTAATACTAGTTAGTGTTTTATTTCTTATAGAATAACATTACATAAAACTAAACATGATAATTAATATTGCTATTGATGATAATTAACACATGACAATATATGACAGGATGTAGGATAATGTTAAGTACAGAGGAATACTTAAGTATGAAAAAGATACATGAACAAAGAAAACCTGGGAAAAAGTGAAAGGAAGTACACAAATGTAAGTAAATGAGGAACTAAGGCAAAAAAGGAGCGAAACAAAAGGTAAGGGCAGAAGCAGTAATAGGGAGAAGAGATCTGAAGCTAGAGCGAGTTGAATGAACAATAGTGAATATAAAATAAAAGAAAGAGGCAAATAGAACATAACTGGACTACATAAGGGGGACTGAATAGAGGAATTTCAAAAATTGGAAATGAAGTTAGAAATACATGAAAGGTATCCAAAATGATGCCAATATCTTGTGAAATGGAAAAAAATAAGACAAACAAGAAGGAAAAGTGGAAAAAGGCGACAGTAAACATAGTGGAGGGTCAAAGACCAGAATAAAGAAACTAAGGATGGGAAAGATAGGAAGGGGGAAATGAAAAGTGAGCAAGCTATTGTGTAAAAAGGAGTGTAAACTAGGAGAAACAGGAAGAACACAGGAACAATGAATAAGACTATGAAGACAAAAACAATGGGAAAATTAACAGGAGAAGAAGGCAGAGAAAATGCAAATGAGATAAGGAGGAAGACAGGGAAGTGAAATGAAAAACAAGGAAAATTAAACTCTTGAAGTATAACATGAACTCACCCTGAATGGGAGAAGAAAGCATCGGAATACCCTCTAATTGTTCCTCATCCAATTCTCCCGCTTGTAATTTACGCCAAAAGTCAGAAAACTCACGGGAAAGGAAAGCCTTCCCATTGCGATTTCCATGAACCAGCTTAATGAGAGCCGGCACAGCTGTAATGAATAATAGTAATATAAGCTTTGAAAAATAAACGATGTAAACCTGAAAACAAGGTATTGATACTGGTGTACCATTTATATATTTGTTATTTAGATTTGATTTGATATAATCCTAAAAACATATAATTTATCATCTCAAAGAAAACTCACCTTCTTCAGGGAAAGTTTTGCAAAACTTTTTAGCATTTCCTTTATCTTCAGTTGACCCATCATCATCATCTTTCTGTTCCTTGGTGTCCTTGGGAATTACTCCACCATGACGAGTACCAATGGGAAGGCTGGTTCCTAAGGTCACCGCTTTGTGTGGATTCAGGATCTTCAACAGTTGATTAAAAGCTAGAGAAAATAAAATTTACCTTTTAATACATTACAGAATCAAAAGAATGACAGACAGCCTAGTTTGTTTCAATTGAGAGCCCTAACCCTATGATGCATAATCACAGAAATAACCACATGTCTGCATGGTTTATATAGAGGAATCATGACCATGTAACGGCAGTTGAAGATTCACTTTAGGATTTAGAGAATCAAGTCTTACTGCTATCTCAAAATAAAACAAATTAAAAATTGGCTGGCCATGGCAATTAGTCATGAGCAAATTTATGCTGAGAGCATTTAAATAGTTACAATGATCCCTCAATTCTGAATGGCTTTATTTCAATGCAAAATTATCTTTTTTCAAATAATAAGCTAAAATCTTTGACCCACTGAAGCCAGGTGATGTGAGTCATGTCACAAAAAAATTCACTTGAAAGCCATAGTGACAGGAATGACTTGCCATGATTACACAAAGCTCTTGGAGGAAGCATCGATTTAGTGGGCATTTAGGAAAGGTCTCTTGCATTATTTCCACCAGTAAATAAAGGTGGAATATGATAACAGTGAGCCATGTCTGGAAAAGTGCTAGGTCCTTGGAGGACACTTATTTCTTTGCTCAGGATCCTATATCTGTATGCTGCAACCAGCAGCACAGGGTGTTAGATGATTCAATAATACTAAAAAAAAAAAAAGATAGCAATATTACAAACGGTAAGCAAGGAGTCTTTACACCGCACACAAGTGTTCATGTGGGCTGATAAGCTACATACCTGGGAGAGTCACCACACAAGTTAGCCTAATGCTGAGATTTTGGTCATGAGGCCCTCAAGTCCAACATGTTGATATGTAAATAATCATGATCATGGCTAAAGCCCAAAATACAAATACTGTAAAAACAGAGCCCCAACCACTTTTTAAAAAAGTTACCTGGATTGTTGTTTGCATCTGCCATCCATAAAGAACCAATAACACGGGGCTTCAGATGCTTTGTCTTCTTTTTCATTTCCTCTTCAAATTCTGCTTGTTTTTGCTTCAGCTGCTCTTTGTGTTTGCTTCCATTATCCTGTAATTAAGATGGACATTTTTACATATATACTAAAGGTTAAGAGAAATCTAAACACTGAAAACTGACTCACAATCAAGTCAAGTTACAACTAAAAGCAATTATGTGATTAAAGGCGAGTCCACTGGTTCCCCAGACAGAGCAGGCAGAACAGGAGTGTAAATATAATTTGTGAAGTCCACAACTACTGTTTCTAAAGTAAGGAGTACACTTCTAGTTAATCTCAGAAATTGATTTCATTATACAGGGTAAGCCAGGCAGCATATAGCAGAAAACAAGACAAGAGAGTGTACTGCAGCAGCACCCAACAGGATACAGTGAATCTGTAGTGTATAACAAACCCTGTGTTTTCATTCAAACAAGCACAAGATTTCTCATCCTATACATATTTTTTTTTTAGAACTCTAGGGCATAATATTTCCAACTTTGAAAATCATCACATTCAAACCCCACCTCCTCCTGTCCATTCTCTTCCTCTTCCTCTTGGTCAGACTTGCCCTCATCATCCGAGAGGTAGCCATGGGGGACAAAGAAGTCATTATCAACTTCATATTGGTCTCCCTCCTCTTCCTCTTTTTCCTCTCCTTCAGAGTCACTTAGGCTCTCTCCCGTTTCCTCTTCCTCCCAATCATCATCACTGTCATACTCATAGTTAAAAATATCCTGAAATTTAATAAAATATTTAATGCAATGTGAATTAGTAGTTTGACAAATTTAGAAAATACTTGTTTATGCAAATACAATCATGAAAAAAGTTTTCATAACCTAGATATTCAAGACAAGCCATTAACAAGACCAAAGAAATAAGTTGCCTTGATTCCTATCTAAGAACAGAAAGAAAAACTGAAATCAGGAAATTTCACAGATCAAGGTGGGGAAAAATAAAGGGTAAACTCACATCTCTTGCAAAAGGCCGCCGTGCGCAGATATTTTTGCTCTTCTTGCTCCAGGTTCCCCAATATGCTGGTCTGCGATTTTCACAAAACTTTAGCAGCTTGGCCTTTACTGTCTTGATATTCAGATCTGATTCGGTTTCCTGAACCATTGAGTCTCCGGCATCCATATCTCCATCTTCATCTTCTGCAATTTTGAGGAAACAAAAGGTAATTTTCATAAAATAATTTCAGTATCTGTTTCACAGGAAAACCCATTTCTCCCCTTCCTATCAAAATAAATAAATAAATAAATAAATAATAAAAATAAAAATAAAATTAATAATAAAAATAAAAGAAATTGCATGGGGAAAAAATGCAAAGACAAATGGGAAAAAAGAAGAAAAAAAACAAAACAAAAATATACCCATCAGTTAGAAAAACATTACCATCATTATCATCATTAATTACAATAATAATATTGAAGGAAAACTTACTCTAATTAAATTTTGCAAGCTATTTTTAAATATTCAGTTAAAAAATAAATAAATAAATAAATAAAAAGTAAATCACAAACATACCAATAATTTCAATATCATCATCAACTTCTTCCTTCTTATTCTCAAAAGGCCAAGTGCGCTGAGACTTGCATGGTGCATAAATTCCTGTTTTGAGAATACTCAAGTAGGTTTCAGATGAATCTTTTGTTTGCTTGGTTAAATACTCATTAAGTGATGTCCGGCGGTCCTCTGTGAAGTTTGTGCGTACTAATGGAGCGAGCTGCATGTCTTCCTTTACCTGAATCAAAAACAAATGATCAAAATATAACCTCTTGCAGTTGTTGTATATTGGCAAGGCAACCTATTTTCCAATGATAAAAACTCATGACATTCAATTTTCCATTTCTTTTTTCCTCTCTAAATACTAATGGCAGAGTTTATATTTAAAAGCTGTTCTAATTAGGCAATACAATGATACTACAAATTAAAAGCTGCAATTAGGTTTACCACTTCCTTTCTGCCACAACTTTGACTCCATCATGAAGACAGTCCTGACTAATAGCCAAGTCAACATAGAGGCTGGTCATGCAAAAACCTTGGAACTGCAAAGCCAGCACTCTGCATTTATGTTCCCTATGTTGCAACTAACACGACATGGATTCAATTCCAGGACCATGAGGGTTGGTGTCCAATGCTTAAATCACTGGCCTGCCTCAGCAGTTGCAACAAAGTGGCTATAAACTCAGTATAAGCTAGTTTTGCAACCACAAATGCCCACTAAGGGCATGAACCTACAGCTGTTCAGCAAGATGCCCTATCCACAATATAAGAATATGTATATATAATTTAAAGAAAATCATGTGGAAGCTTACTCTGAATTCCTTGAAGTTCCCATTGCTGCTCTTTTCCTCAGCCTCCTCTAGGTCTCTTTTCTTGGCAACAAAGAAACTGGCAAACTTGTTTTTCAATTTGTCTTTCTGCTTCTGTTTTTCTTCCTGTGCTAGCCGTGCCTCCTCTTCTCTTATCATCCTTTCAACTTCTTTCAACTGCTGTTCCTCCTCTTTCTTCTGTTTTTTGGCTCTGAAATATCAAGTAAATCAATGTGTGCAGAACATACAAACAAAAAGTTATAACATCTAGTCAGAACCTAGTCAAACTATTTCAAAGTTAGTGATTTGGACATGTATAAAAAATAAATTCTTGACAAAAAATATAATAGATTTCACTCATTGCAAATTACCTTTATCATGAACACATTAAATTCAGACAAAATAGAATCTACATCTGTTCCACATCAAAAAAAACTTACTCAATTTCTTCTTGTCTCTTCCTTTTCTGCTCTTCTTTGGCCTTCTCCTTCTCCTCTTTTGCTTTCTGCCTCTCTTCCTCTTTTTGTTTCTTGATCCTCTCCTTCTCTGCTAGTTCCTCCTGCTTTTTCTTCTCCCTTTCTTTCCTCAACTTTTCTCTCTCCTCCCTCTTTTGCTGCCTCTCTGCTTCCTTTGCTATTTGCTTTGGAGTAAGCTTCTTTGCCTTTTGTATACTGACTGGAGTCTTCTGCCCTGAAGACATGGGTACCTCAAGCTTATCTGAGGATTTAGACGTCGCAACAGGTGAGGTGTTGGCTGAACCTGTGCCATCGCTCTTTGAGGATCCACTGGCATCCAAGTCAACTTCCATCTCCTCTGTGCTCTCATTTCCTTCATTGTTTTCTTCCTTGCTTTCACTTCCCTCCTCATTTTCTTTCTCTTCCTTGCTCTCACTTCCTTCTTCATTCTCTTTCTTTTCTTCCTTGCTATCATGTCCTTCTTCATTCTTTTCTTCATTGTTTGAATCACTATCTGTTTTTCCACCATCTGCTTTCTTTTTCATCTTGACTTCCTCTTCATTTTTCTCTGTTTTATCATCTGTTTTTGCTTCCTCTTTGCTAGCCTTTTTTGATTCTGCTTTGGTTTCTACTTCTTGGCCCTTATTTTTCAGAATTTTTCTTCCCTTTTCAACACCTTTTTCTTCACTTTTAGGTTTCTCCTTTGCTTCTGTTTCATTTGTTTTCTTCACCTCCTCTACCTCATCCTTCTTTTCTATAACTGCTTCTTTGCTCTCAGTCTTTTCTTTTGAATCTTTAGTCAGCTTTTCATCACTTTCTTTCTTTTCCAACTTCTCTGCTCCTTTTTCTTTCTTCTTTCCTACCAACTTTTCCTTCTTTCCTTCTGCCTTGATCATATTTTGTTTACCTTCTTTCTTGGCTCCTGCTGGTTTCTTCTGCACCTTATCCTCTTTTTCCAATTTATCCTCTACCTTTTCCTCTTTCCCTGATTTTCCTTCCTGTTCTTCTACAGCTTTTTCCTTAACAGCCTTCTCATTCTTTGCATCATTGCTAGTTTTCTTTGCTTTGAGCATATCAATTAACGGTGAACTTTTCTTGCTGCTCTTTTTATTCTCCTCCTCATTTGCACTTTCAACTTTCGTGTTTTCCTCAGGTTTTTCCTCCTCTTTGCTAGCTGCATCAACTCCACCCTCGGAAGCCTCTTCAACGGGACTGTCATCCTTTGAGGATATCTCCATCTCTCCTCTCCCACTCTCCTCTTCACTGGTACAATCTTTGTTCTCCTTGTCTTCCTGTTCCATTTCTTCCTTGTCCACATCATCTGTGGAGGTAGTGACTTCTGCCTGCTGGGTTGGCTCCTTGCTCATGAAGGCAGACAGCAACTTCCTCGTTTTCTCAACCGGTTTCTTCTTTGCTTCAGGTACATCAACGTCATCATCGACACTTGAACTAACTTCATCATCAGAGGTCATCTGGTAACTATTGAGATAATTCATATATGAGAGGGACTCAGAGGTGAGGAGAAAGATACAGATAGAAATGCATAGAGACAGAGCGACAAATAGGACAGAAATAGAGACAGATAAAAAGGATAATTTTACCAGAGCTTCTAAACACAAATATAACATTCATGTAAATCAAAATGCCAGAATAGTTTCATCTTACCTTGCCTGCTTTGCTCTCTTGCTCTCTTCTTTTTCCTTTTCGGTCTTTGGAGGTCTTCCTCTTCCCCTCTTTTTAGTCGATTCAGTGGGAGTCACCCCTTGCTTTGACTTGTCTTTGGTGGCACTTCCAACTGACTTAGGTGTTTGCAACTTTCTATCTGACACTGGGGTTTCACTCATTGAGTTGTTTTCACTACGAGGAGTCTTGGGTGAGTTTTGAGAGAGTTCTGATCCAGACAGCTTTCGTTTCTTCTGATTGTTGGGGCTTGAATTCTTCTGTGGGGTCTTGGAATCCAGGGGTGCAAAAGGCAAACGACCTAAGAAAAGCAAACATTGATGAATAAAAACCAAAAATGGTGAATTGAAGTAGTCCTATCTTTTAGATGTCCATATCACAATTAAAATCTAAAGTACACAAAAAGATTCAAAATTCTAAATGTGACTAAAGCATATACTTTATACTCACTCTGCTTTAATTTCTTTAATGGTGGGCTTCCAAAGCCTTTCTTGCCCACCTCACCCACTGAAATGAGAGATAAGGATATTCAGTCTAAACTTATTGGGTTTAAATTTGAGGAAAAATTAACAATACTGAATCTTAATGGTTCTTAAAAGACAATCTGAGCAAATAAGTATTCCACCAAGTATTTCAACTGCAAAAGTCACCAGGAACACACCTTTCCAACAGATTTAATATCCACAAGTAAAACAAAAGCTAAGTACATATTGAAAAATATTACATTCAGGATATTTTCTTTTGTCAAGCAAAACATAAGTAATGAACTATAGGTAAAAAGCCAATAAGATGCTGAATTAATGCACAAACAAACTAGATAGCTAATGAAAATATATGTACCCCAAGACTCAATGGTTAATCTTTATGGTATGGACACACTAAGTTAGAGCAATTTGAATATGATATTCTTGTTGAGGACAAAAAGTTGCAATCCTTGGTACATGAAATCATTTGCAGATACAAACAGTAATGCAAAAAATAAAGGAAAAACATTGCAGAAAGCACCACTCTCAGCCTAAGTACCCTTGCTGCACCCAAGTTTCTGTTCTATCTTGTCATGCATACAAAGGTGAAGTTTATGTTTCCCGGGGGGATGTTGAGGGGCAGAGCCTCCTATCAACCCTCCTCTCAGGCAGTGCCCGAAGGGCACGCCCAGTCACGGCAACTTTGACTGATGAATAAATTTTTTGACGTGGGGTTGGGGACTTCGTTTCTGGCAAATGTGTCCTTACTGTAAAGAATTACTATCAAATTTTTAAAGAAAATATATAAAAATGGGGTCTAAAAGTTTCAAAATCACCCTGGATTTCATCTTCAGGTCTGCTCTTTTTCCAAACCCTTTAAAATTAATTTGATAGTAAAGCCCCTGACAGATCCTCAATCAAGATCTTCTGATGAGTTTTTAACAGAATGTGCACTCTTCTGCTTCTCATTGTATTTTAGGAGACTTCTACTTTAAGACTTGAGCAGGTTCTTGTATCCCCACTTTCACAAACAAACAAAAAAAGGAACAAATCACTTGCTAAATGTACAGCAAACAAGTTAGTATTCAAGAGCTATATTTAAGAGGACAGAAATGCCAGACACATGGAGACCAAACGTACTCTAAAATCTTCCATTTTCTCATGGTGCTAAGCATACAGTAAATCAGTGGGAAACATTAATCCATTCATTAAATAAAGAAAGAAAGAAATATTTACAAGACACCCATGAATTTGTCCCTAACCTCATACTAAATAGTAGTCTTCCAATTTCCCAATACTCAAGCAAAAGCCAAAAATCACCACATTCTCGCTAGAAATATCCTGCAGGTCCCTATGGCAATTACCATAAAATATGGAAATTGTCCCAGCACTATGTTCTTAGAATATAAATGGTGGAGATTTGTCAACCTTCGCAATAGCACATAACACAATAAACACTTAACAATGCGCCAATATCAGGACAGTCCTCACGTTGTAGGACATCCACAATAAGCGTCAAGTAGATTTGAATAGAACAAAGCCAATATAATTATGAGAAATTTCCCATTCTGAAAAACCATTAGGGATTTATTTAAACATCTTCCATGAATTCTACTTTGTAAGGATGTGCCTTCCCCAAGAACTAAAAATGCTCATATATTTCCATGAGCCAAACCTTAAAAACTTGTGTGATAGGTAAACCAAGAAAAAGAAATAAAAAACATGGTCATTAGACTGAATTTACAAAATTTTTCACTGAAATAGTTCGAAATTTCAACTACTTCGCTGACAAAGCAGCACTGAATCGGATCATAACACAATTACTTTTCATTCTGCAATATCTTTTCCTTTAATCATTATTCTAAGTAACGAATCTTCAACATAATTACGCAAACACGATTTTAAATATACAGACTTTACTATTTTTTCGTAATATCAGAACATCTGACGACGTGAATCCATACGCAAAAGATACATCACTTGAGGTTTAGTTATTTGATATGGTATTGGAGAAAATAAGTTCATCTGCTCCTTAAAGCATATTTGAAGAGGGAAAAAAAGGTCAATATCCTAAAAGGCAAGAGATTCGTTACGTTTTTTTTTTTTTTTTTTTTAACTTGTACGAGTATTTTAATTTTATTTTTGTTTATTTGTTTGTTCTCTTGAATCGTATTTTCACTTACTTTCTTCAATGACACTATTGCTTACTTTTATTCTTATTTTTCTGCATCGTTATTTTCTATATCTTTGGGGTCGCTTCATAATCCGTTTTCCCGAAACTCAAAATCTCGATCAAGTCAGGTCAACAACAACAAAACTTTGACAAAAGCACATATATAGCGCAACTCACCCCTTTTTCTTTCTATAACTCACGTGCATTAATCAACTCACCTATTGTGCATTCCTCCTCCATGATTCCTGATTCCCGTCTGTCTGTAAAGCACCAAGAAAAAGCGAGAAAAAGCGATCTCTCCTCCCCCGACAGCCTTTCTTTCCTCAGCGCGACCGTCCACCTTCTTGTCTCTCTCAGCTGTTCGAGCGCGGTAACTTTTCGCGGGAACGCCTCTGATTGGCCAGCGTAATCGATTGTAAACATTTGTCGACCAATGAGAATCGAGGAAGCTGAAAAGAAGAGGACAGGAAATCTTACACCAATCAGATCCTAGTTTGGATTTGCTATTTGGTTGTGATTCGATAGAATTTAGAAGAGTAAGATGATAATGTGAGTTCTCGCGGGAACATTTTTGATTGGCCAGCATACTCGGTTGTAAACATTTGTCAACCAATGAAAATTGAGAAATTCGGGAAGCACATTGCGATCGAAATTTAACCAATAATATTCCATTTTAGATAAAACATTTAGTTACAATTGGTAGGATCTTCGAAAGTAAGAGGATCATATGAGTTTTATCTTGTTCCAAGCAAGACACAGCTGACTGGCCGACCGACTCTAGGTGAGACTTCGCGAAAAGGATTGCAGCGCCGTTGAGTTCATGTTGCTCACCGCTGAGGCCCCCGAGAGCTCAGCCAAAGCCAAGAATGGAGGACGAGGAGGCGGAGTTATCCCTTCTTGCGGATCTGGTGCATATCGAGATCGGACGACGGGAAAAACGACCTCATTGTAACAGATGCTGGTGTGTGACTTCAACTGCAGTCTGCAACAATACATTAAACTTTGTGCGAACGACAAAGAATTGGCCATGAAGCTTGTGTTTTATAGACCTTTAAAGATGGCAGGAATGCAGAGTAATATAAATAAAGGTGAATTGGATGGTCACGACCAATAGGCCTAAGCCTAGACATTGCAAAAGGTCATGCAAAAGTTACGCCCTGGCAGTCATTGCTGGGGGATATTTTGCTATACCCCGTCTTTTTCAAATTGCAGAATTGCCAATGCAAGAGTAATAAAACGCTAATTTTATAGTCTTAGGCCTATATCAAACGTATATTGTGCATGATATATTTATCTTCGTGTAGAATACTCAATTTTTTTATGGCCTAATCTGCGTTTCATTTGTGTAATGTGTTCCTTTCAGTAAGATGGTGATCTCTCTATATTGTAAATGTCTAAGTATATTAGAATCTCCCGTGTTCCAAATTATAATTATATTACCTTGACTCTTGTAAATCCTACTGGCTGTGGCATCACTTGGCATCATACTATTAATTTAAGATTTAACTGTCTTTTCAAAGAATGATTTGAGTATTTAACAGTATTTATCATATTTTTACGATTCAAATACTTTCCTCATCATTCAGTAGTGTCTTTCCCAAACAAGTGTAGTTTTGCAGGAGAAATAGTCATTGTATGATAAGTGATTAGTTGATTATTACTGGAGTGAAATATAGGTACAACTTATTTACATATCAGATCATTTTAGCATTAATATTTTTATTAGGTCCCTTTAGCAGTGAATAGATGTTTATATTAACAATCGTTTATCTCATGTTATAATGCCATTGAAATTTGGATATTACATTATTATTAAATAGAATAGCATTTGTGAGTAGGTACAATTAAAACCACTGAATGATATGTATAAGAATAACACACCTTCTTTGTAGTCGACCTGTGGCTGTGTGCTGGTGCCAGAGTCTTGACAAGCAGATAGTGGAGACATCATGCCGGGTAGTGATACTCCAGCACCCGCACGAGGAAAAGCGTTGCCTTCGCACTGCCCCAATGCTGCAGGCGGCTCTCCCCAATGGAGCCTATATGCAAGTCAAGGGAAAGAGGTTCTCATTGACAAGGTATATTGCTCTGTAAAATTTTTAAATATTTCCTTCTTTCTTGAGTCACTTTGTTTATGTGTCTGTAAGAGTGAGAGTGAAATTGTTAATGTTATTTGTACTCCACAATATTTTAGATTAAATTGTTATTATTATTTTATTTTAATTTTTTTTTCATGGTTTAGGAAACTTAGTCATACCCTTCATGCTAGTTACTGATAACCCATGTTTTCCCTCACTATTTTTCTTCTTACGTCTAGCTATTATTTTCTTTACCCAGAAATGTGATGATTAATTTTTTTTTCCTTTCTATCAATCCCCTAGGTATCCACAGCTAACAGACATATTGACAAGTGAGAATTCAATTTTAATGTATCCCGGAGAAGAAGCTATGAGCCTAGAAGAACTACCTCCTGTAGGGAAGAACCAGCCCCCATACAACATAATTATCATCGATGGGACATGGCAGCAGGCTAAATCAATGTTCCATAATTGTCACCAGCTCCATTCATTGAAGCAGGTAAGATAAAAGAATCAATTTTAAGGAAATTGGAGATATGACTAAGTTCAAGAAAAGACTTGATGTCTAATATCTAGTATTGTTTATTGGACCTCCATTTTTTACCCTATATTTCCTTTCCAAGTTATTTATTTAAAAGCTATCTCCTCCATGTTGTTAATTCCAGTAACATTTGTCATCTTATCAAACCATAACCTTATCTTGCCCAACATGCTAAATTCATAATAAAAGTTTCCTTTTGCTTTCAGTCAGCTAGAATATCTTGTCAGAGATAATAATTTCATCTACTCTCTGTCACTCGGAAAAGAGCAATACCTATTCACATTAGAAACATTTTTATATGTGTTTGTGGTTATTGGATGTTGCTGTGAAATGCTCTTTTACTGAAATTGTTTTTTGTATTGTTTGTGTGTGTTCTTATGTTTGTGTATTTGTTGTTGTATATTCACATTTTATGAGTGTGTCCTCAGTAAAATGATGTATAAGTAGTTGATTTGATGGTTGAAAATATTCAATCAGCTACTTAAGGATATTTTGTTTAACTTTTTAAACAAAAGATGCTCATTAACATACTCCAAAAGTTGAAAAGAACTCACTCTCTCTCTTTCTCTTTCTTTCTCTTCCTTTCTCTCTATTCCTTTCTCTCTTTTTCTCTTTCTTTCTCTTCCTTTCTCTCTATTCCTTTCTCTCTCTTTCATTTTCTTTTTTTCTCTTTCTTTCTTTTTCTCTCTTTCATTCTTTCTGTCTTTCTCTTTCATTCTTTCTATCTTTCTTTTTCATTCTTTCTGTCTTTCTCTTTCATTCTTTCTGTCCTTCTCTCATTCTTTCTGTCTATCTCTTTCATTCTATCTGTCTTTCTCTTTCATTCTTTCTGTCTTTCTCTTTCATTCTTTCTGTCCTTCTCTCATTCTTTCTGTCTTTCTCTTTCATTCTATCTGTCTTTCTCTTTCATTCTTTCTGTCTTTCTCTTTCATTTTATCTGTCTTTCTCTTTCATTCTTTCTGTCTCTCTCTTTCATTCTTTCTGTCTTTCTCTTTCATTCTTTCTGTCTCTCTCTTTCATTCTTTCTGTCTTTCTCTTTCATCCTTTCTGTCTTTCTCTTTCATTCTTTCTGTCTCTCTCTTTCATTCTTCCTGTCTTTCTTTTTTGTTCTCTCTGTCTTTCTCTTTCATTCTTTCTGTCTTTCTCTTTCATTCTTTCTGTCCTTCTCTGTCTTTCTCTTTCATTCTTTCTGTCTTTCTCTTTCATTCTTTCTGTCTTTCTCTTCTTCTCTCTTCTCTCTCTCTCTTTTGTCCTTCTC
>NW_027213751.1:22500-25000 GCF_042767895.1 Penaeus vannamei | reverse complement strand
GTCACGGAAAGGAAAAGATAGATCTATGTTAAAGTTTTATCTTATGATGTTGTGACTATAGTGTTTCCTTCTGTGAGAGTTTATAAGTTCTTTTATGTCTACCAAAGGTTTTAACTTCTTGAATGGACACACATATGAGATATATGTGTTAATGTGTTATCATTATCATTATTATTATTATTATTGTCATTATTATTATGATAATTATTATTATTATTTCATTATCTTTATCATTATTATTATTATAATCATCATCATTATTAATATTATCATTATTGTTATTACTATTATTATTATTATTATTATAATCATTATCATTATTAATATTATCATTATTATTATTACTATTATTATCATTTTCATTGTTATCCTAACTATTATTATTCTTATCATTATTTTCAGCATCACCATTATCATAGTTATTACTATTATTAACAGAGTTATTATCATTATTTGAGCTATTATATACCATATGTAGACTATTTCATTGCCTATCCATGTCTATATGTTATCTACATAAAAAAACATTCAAAATTGAATCCATTTAAGGAAGAGAGGAGAAAAATGTCCAAGAAAAGCTAAGACATTCAGCGACGGAGGTGAAAGGAAATTGGAAAAAATTGAAGATTTTGGAAATGTCGAGAAATCACAAATGGGCTAAAGTTTTTTGAGTCAGCCTCTCGCCTGAGATTCGCGTTCTGGTCATATTTGTTCTATTAAGTTGATTGAGGAATAGTACTTGTATGTACAGTATAAATATATGTATATATATATATATATATATATATATATATATATATATATATATATATTTATATTATATTCATTTATTTATCTTATTTAATATTGCAGCCTTTCAAGCATTTTCAAGTTATATACAAGGACTAAAAAATTATTAAAATTCATGATAATCTAAACTTGTCAGAAATATTCTCAATATATGTCTGTACAATTTAATCTTGTTTTTTCAGATTTGTGCCGGTGGGAACGCTGGTGAAGACTCATGCGGTGGAGACTCAGGTGGCCCCTTGGTACTTGCCGGCACTTTTGGTCCTCCCTACCAGCAGATTGGCATTGTCTCCTACGGTCCTGTCAACTGCGGCCAACAAGGAGTACCTGGTATCTACACATCTGTAAGCAGCTACAGGACATGGATTGAACAGAACTTAAAGCCATAAATGAGTTTCTTTTCTTAGAATATAGTGATTTTGGTTTTTCAGTATTGAGAGGCTGGTCATGAAGGTAATCGGACAAGAAATAGTGATGATTTTATGTTTTTCTTTAAAAAGAACTAATACACTTCTGAGAATGAATGTCTATTTTTATTTGGAAAGTAATTTTTTGTTTACATTTTCTTAATACTGTATTAGGTATACACTCAGGAAATAACAGTGGTCAAAAGAGATAATTGGCAGCTTCATCAGTGTCATAAATTAATTTTTGAAAATTCAGTCTCAAAACATTTTAAAAAATGAACTTGATTATTAGGTTGATGATACTTCTGCTTAACAGTTGATTTAATGCATTTACCTCTTTGATGCATTCCTTGAAATGGAATCAATATAAAGAGTAGGTGAGTTTTGTACCAGTATTACATATTCACCAATTTACTGTTTTCATAGAGTTTATTCCATGCTTTTTGAAACTTGAATATTAGAATTAATAGTACATGTGATAACTGGTAGAGCCTCATACATCCATGATTAGGTTTATAATTCTTCCAAAAGATTATATTCAATTGTAGTGCACATATTCATTATGAAAAAAATATGTATACATGTCTGATGATTTAAGGATATTTTGTAATGAAAGAGACTGATTTTGACTAGCTTTTTTTATAAAAATATTTTATGTCGAATCATGTGAGTAAATGTGTAATGGAGATGGATTTATTAAATTCAAGATGTAGAGTAATCCATTATTGATAAGCATGTATTGAATTATGAAGTGTTATTGTGAGCTTTTATTGGCTGCAGTGTGAGATTTAAGCAAGGATTTAATGTATTTTCATTATACAGTAAGTAACTTGCTGTACCTTACAGATAATAATAATGTATAAGAATGTAGATTATTGATGCTTTCATTTTTTAAGAAAATTCCAGGTTGTTCAAATGATACCAGATGTTTCATATATGATTGTGGTGTCTTGTCTTTGTATGTATTTATATTTAATAAAATAGTTCCTTTTTTCTCTTTATTTTTGTTGTTAACAGTATCGTTGACAGTATTATGATTCATTATTCCTATGACTATTATTTTTATCAGTGAATGTACTTTGATCTCTAAGGGGGTGCTTTCCTCTACCTCATTCATCTCAAGTGTTTCTGGAAATGGTGAAAAAGTAGTTCAATAATATATTATGTGTTTGTGAAATAATAGTAATCTATGCATTTAAATCCTTTAAAGTTGTAGTATTACAATAATAGGATATTTCAGCTGGTACCAGCAAGAAGCACTTGGTATCTACACATTTGCAAGCAGATACAGGACATGGAGTGAA
>NW_027213751.1:2500-5000 GCF_042767895.1 Penaeus vannamei | reverse complement strand
ACACACACACATGTGTGTGTGTGAGTGTGTATGTATCTACGCACGCATATATGTATAGCATGTAGGATATGTACATATGTGTATGTGTGTGTATACATCAAAAACTCTGCCGATTCATTCATTCGCCTCATCTCTCAACAGATCTGCTGGGGAGGGGAAGCCGGCAAGGACTCCTGCAACGGGGATTCCGGGGGTCCTCTGGTCATACATTCAGGACTCCAAAGAGAGATATCGATGCAAATTGGGATCGTATCCTATGGTCCTACGAGCTGTGGCCTGAAAGGAATCCCTGCCATCTATACTTCCGTCAGCCATTACAGACCATGGGTCGAAGATACTCTAAGACCATAGTGAAAGAAAACGGGAAGTGGATGTAAGAAAACGGGAAGAGGGAGTAAGAATGGAAAGAAGGAAAATAAACCAGGAAATAATAGAAGAAAGAAGACAAGGAAGATAGTAGTACAGTGAACCCTCGTTTTTCGCGGAGGTTACGTTCCAAAAAGAACCCCACGATAGGCGAAATCCGTGAAGTAGTAACCTATATTTTTTTAACAATTATTATACAATGAAATACTCTACAATACATTGAAACCAAAGAACAAAACCTTTTTACAGGCCCAAGCATTTAATAAATAAAATTACGGTATAAACGTTTTTTAAAAATAACTACTGTACTGTAATATAATTATTTCAATCATCAATACGAACTGAAGGCTTCATGGGTTTTAGAGAAAATTTGCAAACTTCCATTTGCCAAGCTGTTTTACGTACATGTACATTTTAAACCGTAACGTTATTGACACAGGTAGAGAAGAAGTGGAGAGACTGTTTAGCCAATCAGAATGCAGAACACAATGCAAATCCGTGAAGCAGTGAGAACGTGAACCGCGTTATAGCGAGGGTTCACTGTAAATGTAAAAAAAAAAAAAAAAAAAAAAAGGGGAAAAGAAAGGAAGGAAGGAAAGGGTAATAATCAGTGGAAGAGGACAATAACGCGGAAAAAAAAATGTCTAGGGTAACAAAAGTGCCTTTGATACGTATATATAAAGCTAAGGGAAAAAATAATTGTTCGGCTTTTTAAAATGGAACTAAACACCATAGCAAGCTAAGGAATGATATAATACTTATTCCATTTTCCCGATTTATTTTCCTTGATGTATTACCAGTAAAACGTCAACACCAGAACCCAAGAATGAATAGAAATACAACATATTAGTACTGTTTTCTTTCTCTCCTTTGAAGATCAACCATCATCCTAATTAGGATTCTGTTATATTCGTTTTGTTATATTCGTGCGAGAGCATAATTAATTTATAAATATGAACAGGTCTTTTTATAATGAATATACAAAGATCTTTAATCTCACGTAAATACAGCAATTATTCTTTAAGTATGATGTAAAATGAAGTTTTGTTCTGCCTCGACTGTAAAGCGTATGTGAGGCGGTATACCCTCACCTGTCACCTGTAAACTAGGTGGTCCATCATTTTGCCTCTGGGACTGCATGCGCTTGCAGTACATTGCACCTACTCGTAAGCTTTGCTGTTGCTTTTATCGTGTCGTTGATACAGTGGCACGTGGTAGACAAACGTCTGTTTAGGAATTGAATCTTTTGATGTCTTTCCCTCTAAAAAAAAAAAAAAAAAAAAAAAAAAAAAAAAAAAAAAAAAAATCTACTACTAAGCGGATAGTCGAAACGAAATTCGCTCCACAAAACTTTTGGCCGTGACTGAGCCGACAATCCATACATATATGCATATATACAGTCATATATGGAAACATACATACATGATACTTACATGCATACTATGTAGATGTATACGTATATAGATAGATAGATAGATAGGTAGGTAGGTAGATATACATACTACACATATATACATGTATACATTCATATATACATACATATATTTATACATACATAATACATTCATGCATTCATACATGCATACACGTTACATAGATGCGTAAATACATGTATATACACGACATACATACATAGATGCATACATAGATAGGAGTGCCACTTGCGTCTGACCTCTCACGGCGATAGGTCGTTCTCTCGTTTGTAACTCGCGGCGAGAATTTCAACTCGGGACCACGAGGGTATGTATGCATGTATGTATACATGTATTAATATGTGTGTGTGTGTGTGCGCGCGCGCGCATGTGTGTACCAAATATCACTAACGTCAAAAAGAATTTCCTGGAATCATCACAGTGAAACACAGCCCCCATGTATGACGATGACATCAATGTCCCAAAGAATAGGATATCACGGTTCTAAAGAATTTCCATTGTGTACCACAAGTCACCAACCGGATACTGGAGTAATGAAGACGTGTGCATTTAGGAAGAAATTGTTTACATTTTATTTCATGACATCTACCCTTTCTAATTCCACGCAAGTGCATAAGCGTACACGATAAGTCGAAAGAGAAAGTAGGAAAATTCTGGATCACTTTCGAAGAAGAGGAAGGT
Source organism: Penaeus vannamei (assembly GCF_042767895.1). Classification (NCBI taxonomy): domain Eukaryota; kingdom Metazoa; phylum Arthropoda; class Malacostraca; order Decapoda; family Penaeidae; genus Penaeus; species Penaeus vannamei. The sequence goes on along the minus strand of NW_027213751.1, from coordinate 2,520 downwards.
CATTTGAACTTAACTCGAAA
>NW_027213750.1:17500-20988 GCF_042767895.1 Penaeus vannamei | reverse complement strand
GTGTGTGTGTGTGTGTGTGTGTGTGTGTGTGTGTGTGTGTGTGTGTGTGTGTGTGTGTGTGTGTGTGTGTGTGTGTATGCTTTTATATATATATATATATATATATATATATATATATATATATATATATATATATATATATATAATATATATATATATGTATATATATATATATATATATATATATATATATATATATTTATATACATATGTATTTATACATTTATTATATATATTTGTACTGTACATATATATATATATATATATATATATATATATATATATATATATATATATATATATATATAAATATATATATATATATTTATATATATATATATATATATATATATATATATATATATATATATATATATATATATATATATGTATATAGAGAGAGAGAGAGAGAGAGAGAGAGAGAGAGAGAGAGAGAGAGAGAGAGAGAGAGAGATTTATACATACATATGTATATATACATTTATTATGTGTGTGTGTTTTATATATACAGATATATGTGTATATATATATATATATATATATATATATATATATATATATATATATACATATATATAGAGAGATTTTAATTATATTTGTATAAATATATATATATATGTATATATATAAATATATATATATATATAAATATATATATATATATATATATATATATATATATATATATATATATATATATATATATACATACACATATGTGTGGGTGTGTTTTATATATACAGATATATGTATTTATATATATATATATATATATATATATATATATATATATATATATATATATATATATATATATATATATACACATATATGTGTGTGTTTGTGTTTCATATATACAGATATCTGTATATATATATATATATATATATATATATATATATATATATATATATATATATATATATATATATATATATTATATGTATGTATGTATATATATACTTTATGTATAAAAAGACCGTGGTGGCACTAAAAAGCCGACCCTTCCGATATCGGCGCGCGGGGCCTCAGTGCATCTCGAGGTGTCGGTGAAGATACACTTGCCGGCAAGTCCGCGTGTGTAGAGGCAGGCGAGCCGACTTCTACGATGGCTGGCTTGAGGGCGTGTGTCCTGTTGCTGTTTGCGACGCAGCCATGGTCGCCATCGCAAGCTACCTCTGGCCTCAGGCGCCACACCAGAGTGGAGCTTTCTCGGTCTTTGGCAACAGCTTCGGGCACCTACTCGACCCTCAGCATCCCTCCGGGCGCTTCCCACACCCTCAGGTGCTCCAGCGGGTGCGCTGCCCTTCCGTGGTGCCACGTATGGTGCCATGACGCCGTTGCCAAGGAGTGCCTCTTCTCCAATATCTTCGTGATGCCAGACTACGAGGAAACCAACGTGACCGACGCCTACCCCTGCTACACGGCGCGCCCCAGGTCCCACGTGAGCCGGGCCACCATCGAAAGCAGCAGGGAAGCGACCATGAGCTATCCACTGAGAGTGAAAGAGAATCTGCTGGATGGCTATTACGTCACCGGAAATATGAATGGGTGTTTGTTTTTGAAAGGCGGAAGATTTCCTTGGTTCCTCCTGGATTTCGGAGGACTGGTTTCCTTCCAGCATGTCCGCATTGTTGTACAAACCGGGAAACGTGCTCCCGAATTCAATAATGTGGAAGTGCGGACCGGAACCTCACCAGTGTCTCCTCTCGGCGATTTCAGCTCGTACACCTTCCTCGCAAAGTTCGTGGGGCCGGCCACGCGGAATCAGGTGGTCGCCTTTGATTCGCCGTCGCCCGTGGCCGCCAGGTTTGTTTCCGTCCAGAAGACGAGTGAACAGGGAATGTTTCAACCTTGCCACGTTGAAGTGTATTAGTAAATTCCATGAAGAACTGTTTCTTAAAAAACGTGTTTTGAGATTATCTTAGAGGAACTGATCTTTATCTGATACAGTTATCAAGACAAATCCATGTAATCCATGTAAGTCATTCACATGAGCCGGCATAGAAAAATAAAATGATCCTCAGACTGTTCTTTCAATTCCACTGCGAATTTCCCTCACAACAGCGATTTACAAATAACCATATCTAAGTCTTTAAATGGTATATATATATATATATATATATATATATATATATATATATATATATATATATATATATATATATATATATGTGTGTGTGTGTGTGTGTGTGTGTGTGTGTGTGTGTGTGTGTGTGTGTGTGTGTGTGTGTGTGTGTGTGTGTGTGTGCGTGCGTGTGTGTGTGTGAACCCCTCTAACAGGGTTGAACCCGTTTAGCCTGGAGTAGCAACATGCGGCCTGCTCACTACATCAGGGTATACTCCCGTTAGCATGGGCATGAGTCTCAGGAGCGCATATGTGTGATTATATTTATAGGGATACACGTCCTACCAGCACCCTTGACCACGTGTTTCCAAAAGAGCATTGCCTTGAGACAAACGAGCTCCGATGGTTTATATTACATCCCTGAAAAAAATCTAACAAAGAGAATATAATAACCATAACTTGAACTACAGTCTTCATGGAGACAAAACGTACATCGAATCGTGGACCATAATTATACATAATGATTTCCTGGTCGACAAATGTGTTGGCGCAGCGGTTAGTGTGTCGGACTAGTAATCTTGCAGACCTGCGTTCAATCCGACGCCTGGCCAGTGAATGGTAACACACGCACATATATATACATATAACACACACACACATATATATATACATATATATACATATAACACACACACATATATATATACATATATATACATATAACACACACACATATATGTACATATATATACATATAACACACACACACACTAAATGCAGATTTAGAAGCAAAATAAAACAGGCAGTATGTTACAGCAAAGAATATCCACCGTAACAAATGGAATTAAGGCTGACTAAATCAAGAAGGCTAAGTAGCGCGTTGTCCCTCTCCTGACCATTCCAAGGGATCAGAGGCTCGGCGTTTGCGCGAGGCTGAAGGAACACACTACATACTCAAACTTAACGAAATCTTAGGAACAATAACAAAACACAACAACAATTATATTGGTGATGACGAAGATGGCGACAGCGGTATTGATAATGATAATGATAATAATATAGATAAAATAAAAATGATAATAATAGTGATAATAATCATTATAATGGTGATGATGATTATGATAATAACGATGTTAATAATAATGATAAAAAGAAGAAGAGAAAAAGAATAGAAATGATGATGACATTGATCATGATTATAGTGATGGCAATGATAAATATACTTATCATAATAATGAATATAGCATTAATGATAATAACAATAGTGATAATAATGAACAGTGAAAATGATATTAATAATGATAAAAATAATAGTGACAATAATTTAAAAAATGGTAATTGCAATAGCGATAATGATAGTAATAATGATAATGATAATTACAAAGATAACGAAAACAATAGATGATAAGAATATTTTTAT
>NW_027213750.1:2500-7500 GCF_042767895.1 Penaeus vannamei | reverse complement strand
TGTGTGTCCTATCCATACACCAAAGTATAGATAGTCCTTCACCCATTCCAAATCCATACCCTGTATGAGTTTTTTATTTCTGACATTGGTTCTCAGAGCCATTGCTTTGGATTTTGCTGCTGATATTTTTAGACCCGTCCTACAACACTCTTCAGACACCAGGTTCAGACAACGTTGAGCTCTAGTTAGGCAGTGATTGCCAGAGGCTATGATTGCCAAGTCATCTGCATAAGAGATGATCTTGCATCCCTCTGGCAGGTGAATGTCGAGTATGTTGGACATGAGGGTATTAAACAGGGCTGGACTAAGAACCCCTCCCTGAGGAGTTCTATTTTCAAGTGGCATGTGCTGTGAGAAGTGGCTTTGAAATCTGACATTTGCTGACCTATTTTTAAAATAGTCAGCTATCCAGGCCAAGAGTCTGCCTTTGACTCCTTTGTGGATTAGGATCTCTTGAATGGCAAGCGGACTTGCCAGTTCAAAAGCCTTCTCCAGGTTAAGGAAGACAACCACGGCGGGCGAGGTGCAGATTGTGCTTAAGAGTGTGGAAATGCCATGAGCAGTGCTCTTACCCCTTGTGAACCCGTGCAGGTGTTCATGAGGGGGACCCGTTTTCCATCGGAGCCTGTTGAGTACCCTCTTCTCAGCTGTTTTACCCAGACAGCTGAGAAGAGAGATGGGACGGTACTTGCCAGGCTCCTTTGGTGTTGGGATGGGAACTATTGTGGCTTGTTTCCAGCTCTGGGGCACCGTGGCTGTTTGCCATGATTTGTTGATAACCTGCAAGAATGCAAGTTCTGCAAGGCCTAGATGCGAAATGATGGGGTGAGAGATCCCATCAGATCCCGGTGCTGACCCAGAACTGGATTTGTATGATTTTCTTTGTTCCCTAAGAGAAAACAAGGCATCCGTTTCATCAGCTTCGAGTGCCTTGTCTCTTATGAGAGCGTCTTTCTGGATTTAAGTTTTGTTGTTCTTCTCTCATCATTGGAGGCAGATTGTTGGTGCTGGTTCTGGCTGAGAACTCAAGCACCAATCTGTTAGCCTCTGATTGTGGATCATGATGAATGCATTTCGGGGCTTGGCGGCTTGTCGCTTGCCTGACCCGTTTCCACAGCTCTGTAAGGCTGGTCTGGTGCCCAAAAGTTTGGCACCATTCCAGCCATTTTTCCTGCCTAACTCTGTTGGCAGTTTCCTTGGCATCCACGACAGCTTCCCTCAACAGGGCCAAATTGTCGGGAGATCTTTGCCGTCGGAATTTTTTTCTACACATATTAACCCTGTGCTTGACCTCTTTCATCTCGTCATTATAGTATCAGGCGTCTTTGTGAGTTCTGGACCATGGGCGAGTTTTGGGGATGGTTTGTGAGGCTGCCTGATTTATGGCCTGGATTAGCCTTGCCTCTAGCACATCCACATTTTCATTATTGTTGTTGGGTTCATTGTCTTTCAGACATCGAGCCAAGCCTTCCTGGAAGGCAAACCAGTTGGCCTTGTCGGTTTTCCATTTAGGAATGCGATGTGGTCTTTGCGTTGGACCTGCATCCATTAGTGTGGTGACTATGCCGTAGTGATCACTAGTAACCTTATCATCGACACATCACCGAATTCTCTCCACCATTGTTACAGTGGCAAAGGTGAGGTCTAGGACCCCTCCCTTCACATGCGTTGGTTCTTTGGCGTTGAGAAGAGTGATCTCAGGGAATGTCTCAAGCACTTCTGCTATGTGAATGCCTACCGCGTTCGGCCTTTTGCGGGGATTCAGCATGGCCATGTGTGCATTGAAGTCTCCCCCTATGATCACTCGGTCTTGTGCTGCAGTAGCACAGACCTGGTTCAGATCTAAGCTCTCACACAGTGGTTTGCTATAAATATTATATATTTTTATAGGGCCCCCAGGTAGCTGAATCTCAACAGTAAGAGATTCAACACCATCTCCACAGTGCGGCGGGTTGGCCAGTAAGGAGCACGGGATAGCTTCTTTTACCAGGGTCATCAGGCCTCTAGCACCATCCAGGTTTGGAGTGGTGAAGGCATGATATCCTGAGAAGCACACGGATCCCATAGTTAGTGTCTCCTGGAGCATGACGACGTCAATGCTCCTTGCTCGCACTATTGACTGGAGAAAGGAGTTCTTGCTTTTATAGCTACAGATATTCCACTGCAGAATGCTTAGATTGTGTGCCATGATGGTTACTCAGAGTCACTTGCTTCAGCTTCAGATGCCCCAGTGCTGGTGGCATCAGATAAATACAGATCCTCGTTGATTGAGGATTGTACAACTTCCTCTAAGTCAGACACTCCGGTTAATGCTCTACTGAGGGGTGTAGAGCCTAGGTTGGAAGTGCCACCTCGGGTCACGGGACGAGACTTTGGCTGCACAGACTCGGCCTGCAGTGGGGGCTTTTGCTGCACAGTTTCAGCCTGTCCTGACAGACTAGCTGGGGTTTCACGTAATACTTCTACCAAAGCTAGCCTGCCATCCAAGGATTTAGGGAGGGGAGCGCTGCTCGTTTTCGGTTTGGAGGCTTCTAGCTTCCTTCCCTTCAGAGCTGCAACAGTTTGGGTCATAGCCGTCATTGGGACCTGCACTGCTTTCTCCGCCTCCTCACTGGTCCTCCCCAAGGCTGTTGCTACTGCAGAAACTACAGCACTCAACAGGAGAGTCATATCTTTCTCGTCAAAGAAAAGATTATCCTCTACTGGGGGAACCACTACTGTGGTCTTTGAACCTTTTTCCCTTTGGTTCTTTTTTGTGGTTTTGCCACTAGCAAGCTTGGGGAATTCCTCTCTGTTAGAGGTATCCAGTTTTCGCTGTGGGGGCGACTCCTTCCTTTTAGGAGGTCGGGGAGTCTTTTCTTTTTTGTTTTTACTCCAGACGTAGGTGCCTGGGGGCGCAGGGACAAAGTCAGGACGCTTTTTGGCTATTAATAACTGCCTGTTTCCTGACAGAGCAAGCCAGGCTCCAGGCATGATGCTTCTTGGCACAGTTTGGACACTTGGCTGTTGTGTCCTTCTGGCCATCTTTGTGTGCCTTGATACACACTTCTGTTTCGTGTGCCTTGCTGCATACACCACATTTGGCTTTGGCCTTGCAGTTGGCCTGGTGATGCCCAAATTTCTGACACGTGAAGCACCTCAAGGGCTCTGGCACATATGTCCTGAGCTTGTATGAGCCCCAGTTACCCAGATCAAGGGTGGTGATTGGGGCTCCCTTGAGGATAACCAGGACTTGCCTGGTTGGACACTTCCCTTTGGTCATGCGGGAAGCCTCCACCACTTGTGGGAGAGACGTGATCACCTCCACGTCGAACCCTAGTGGGAAACCAAGTAGCACCATCTTGGACTTTTTCTCTTGGGAGGTCAGTGGTGAGATACACACTTTTCCCCCGTCTTTCAGCACCTTGATTTCCTGCAGGAAGTTCAGGGTGGCTTTGTCTTTGGGGGCAATGATCATGCCCTCATCTCTAGAGATTCGGATTGAGAGTCTGACATTTCTTTCCTTCTCCAATGCCCTAACCAGTTGGTATGCATTGTCGAAGTCTTCAGGTTTTTTTGGTACCTTAAACCGCGTTAGTCGACTTGGGGTGTGCTCTGCCTCTTCTTCAGAGTCAGTTTCCACCCTTCGTCGCTTCACGCCTCCCCTTTGCAGGGGTTTAAGGCCTTTAGAAGTGGGGGCAGCTGGTTTGGCTGGTTCAGCTAGAGCCCCTTCTTGACTGAGGGAGTTCTGAGGAGAGTTCAGGTTTCCCTCAGTCTGGTGTGCATGGACATACTTTGTGGTTGGTGTTTCTGTTTTGTCCTTGATCGGTTCAGCAGGCCGGACACGTTCGGCCTGCTTTTGGTTTTTCTTTCGCCCCCCTGCAACCTTGAAAGGCTCCAGGGTGACTGCCATGTTCTGGTTCATTTTGTGGTCATGGAGAGAGTATAAAACAGATTGGTCCCCTTTCGGGGACTATCCTTATACCTGCTCTCAGGGTGAGGTCTTAAGAAGGGCCTCAAAAAAAGCTCTGTTCCCTACACTCGACCCTTCAGCACCACAGGACAGGAGAGTTTTGGTGTGATAAACGCTCTGCACCCCAATCCTGCTACAAGGGGGGTGTGATCACTTCACCGCAGCCCAGGCGAATGTTGGAAATCGGCGATTCCCGCAGGCCCAGGCTGCACCAGGAAGTCAGAAGGAGAGGGCAAGGGTTAGGCACCGAAAAGTCGCCCTTGGTGCGTGGCCACAAGCTATATCTAGGACCAGAGGGTCCAGACCAGGTTTGTAACCTCGCTCTCCAAGGGAGCGGTAGTGGGGCACTTACTACAAGAGGCCTGGCCATTTGTCCCGGCGAACCACGATAAATTGGCGGAGCTCTGTGTAGTTTGTTGTCAAAAAGTATCAGTCAAGCTCAAGTCTGATGGCTTTTGCTTTGGAGGGTCACGCCAAGTGGGTGACAATAATGTCTCGCCAATTGGGTGATCTCTCTCTGTACACCACAGGGGAGAGGGCCTGTGTAGTGTGTACACCACAGGGGAGAGGGCCTGTGTAGTGTGTACACCACAGGGGAGAGGGCCTGTGTAGTGTGTACACCACAGGGGAGAGGGCCTGTGTAGTGTGTACACCACAGGGGAGAGGGCCTGTGTAGTGTGTACACCACAGGGGAGAGGACCTGTGTGACGAGTGATGCTAATCCGTGATAGTGTCAGCATTTCATACTGAGCAGAGTGTTAGTATAATCCAGATGATGAGTAGACCCGGCCGTGACCCACTTTCCTCGGCCGGTTGTGCGCAGTTCCTGAGGGAACGCCGCTAGCCTCGGGCGTGGCGGATGCATAAGGTGATGGATTAGAATGATACACACTCAATAGTAAGACGTATGGGAGTCCCATCCACTAGATGGCAGTAATTTTCCCATTTAGTTACTATGCAGACTGTGTCGCTATATGTTGCATAAAATTTTCCTCTCGAGATCGAGATTTCCCTCCTTTGGAAATCACGACCTATGGGGTCCACAACA